>NW_019268630.1:61732-86045 GCF_002738365.1 Cucurbita moschata
GACCTATCGAGTCAGCGAACTAGAGTCACTCTCACCCACACAAATCTAAGGATAATTCCGAATAAACAGGAGTTCATGGTTAGCACAGGATTAAAACTGAGTTACCTAGGTTATCGAATGAAAAGAAAATCAGTCTCAACAGTAAACGACATTATAAAGTGAGAGTGGTTTTCTTCATGGTCCGATCTTATGCAATACTCATTGCATAGGACGCCCCCACTCACATGTCTCCACATGTACAATTTAGTGATCACATTGTTTATATCATATACAAAAGTGGGCCGCATCCATAGTGTCCCCAGAATAAGGTACTCAACCGTATCCGTATACTATAGATCATTTTGATTATATACTGGAACTTGATCCACTCTTATGTCTCTACATATAGTTGAAGTAATCGTACTATAGCCAGAGTGTTCTTAGTTTATTGGATTTGGATTAATGATCGTAAAGTTCACTTTACTCAATAACAATCTTTACTGATTAAACAATATTAATAACTTTATTGAAAATAGAATATGTTTTTGTTTACAAACTATGAGTTTTAGGACAAGGAGCCCCACCCTCTCATTGTCCTTAGAGGGATTCAGTTTACTGGTTGGACCACAAACCAATTGTTCATAAGAGGATTGGTGGGACATAAGGAACAAGAAGCAACTTCAGGGGTAAAATGGCTAATTGACCAAGCTTTAGCTACGAACAATCTGTGAAGGATCGACTTATTAATCACGATTATATCCAATGGACAGAAATATATCTATAGTGAGGGGAGTGCAACTACTAGTCTATAGAGGAGTGTCCTAGTAGTTAACGAGTGTTGTTGATTAATCTTGGATCGTTGGAGCCCATGATCTATAGGTCCATTAGGTCCCTCTGCTATCTCATATCAGACTAAACAACAGAACAGTGTGACGAGTGAGTTCGAAGTGTTCTAATTCAAATTAGGGAATATGCCCTACATATATATATATGATATATTTAACCGCATTTTTGTTTTATTTACAAATTAAACAAAAAGAGAGAATCTGAGATATTTAAATAAGATTTAAATATCTTAATCAATTATGTGTCAGAATTGATTGGGATTGACATTTGAATTAATATTAAATATTAATTAAATAGTTTAATTAATGATTTAATATTACTTTAATTTGAAATTAATTATTTAAATTAATTGTTGAATTAAAATGAAGAAAGTCAAAATGTTGACTTCATTTAATGGAAAAATCCATGTTAGTGGAATTTTGAGGTGTCAAAATTTGGTTTAACTAAACTTGCATGCTTGCCAAGTAAACCCCACAAGTTTGAGTGTAATTTTGAGTGTCAAAATTTGGTTAACCCAAACATGCTTGCCACATAATCCCAAACATTTGAGTGGAATTTTGAGTGTCAAAATTTGGTGATCTCAAATTTGCATGAACATGCAAACATGACTCTATAAATAGAGTGATCATGGTACATGAAAGGTCTTCTCGTTGAAAAACCTTGAGAAAAACCTCTCACAAACACTCTCTTCACATATACAAAATCCCTCCCAAGTTTAGTCACTCACCGGATTCCACAATCCCGTTCTAAGGCCGGAGGATATTGGAGAAGACACTAGTGGTGGTTTGAAACCGGTTCGTGAGGAAAAAGGAATTTGAACTACAAAAGGTTAGTATTCAAACTCATTATGTTTTAATACTTATGAACATGCTAGTTATTTACTATAATTGATGTTCTAAAAGTGCCTAAGATCCTAATTGCTTCCCCATGTGTTATATTAACATCATTAATGTTTATAAAAGATAGGTCTGACTCATATAGTGCATGTGTTTATGTATCGAACTCCAACAGTTGGGTCACTTAATGAGTATTTTATAAAATACTCAAGCCACGTACTTACTTAATCTCTCAAGTAAAGGTAAAGATCCTATGAACTGATGACGGTGAAAGTTGGGCAGGCCATGGAAGTCAGAGTAGACAAGAATAGGGCAGTTGAATGTTTTGAATGTCTTGAATTTTAAGTTAGTACATGATAGGACATATTGGATTTCAGTCAATTTTGTTAGGTGTTTGTGTCAAGCTTGATTTTCCTTTAAAACGGTTGAATTTCATGTTTTGAATTGATTATGTAAGTCCATGACCTTATTTTAAAAATGTCTATTATGAATTTCCGCATTTATGATTTAAGCAGACATGAGTTGACGTCACTAATTATTTTAAGAAACTTAGGGGTATTACATTTTATGTTATGATATGAATGAATACATTGCGATATGAATGATATATAATGCTTGAACCTTCACATATTACACCACGCGTATTATGTTAACATGTTCACGTTGTGCCTATGAGACATTATGTATATTAACCATAAAATATTTGTCCAGTAGACGTATGTATGTCTCATAGGAATGCTATGTCATGAAAAATAAAATGGAGGTATGATTTGCATCATAACTGTGTATCATGATTTGAAACTATAGGACCTCATTCATTTCGCATGTCAAATACATCGAGAGACTTTCTCGTTATGATTAGTACACATGTGTACACTTTCTTATTATGTACACTATGATATTATGAATGCTCCTTTCCCTTTGTGGTTTCTGGCAACGTTAGTGTTCGTTAGCCTGCCATTAGACCCATGAGGTATGTATACGAGCTCACTTAATGGATCCATGTGCGCATGTGTGTTTCGTACATAGAAAAGTACTACACATCAAACCTTACTCGAACTTGAAGTAGAGAATAAGGTCAGGATGTCTTAAGAAAAGATATATCCCACCATGATTGTATGTGATTGCATTTTTTAACCTGAATAGTGGGGGTTACGTACTAAGTATTTTTAAATACTCATGATAAGTTACCAAATGATAAGATAAGATAAGGAATCAACTACAAGGGGAATAAGATTCGGATTACCTTGTTGATCGAATATCTCAAGGCAAGAACATTGTATGAGATTCGAATCACCCCACAAGCAAGATCGATCATGTCTAGCTTGAATGTTTCTTGTTGATCAAATATCTGAAGGCAAGAACACTTGTTTGAGATTCGAATTACTCCACAAGCAAGATTGATCATGTCGAGCTTGAATGATTCTACATGCAACCTAAACTACATAGAATTGCAAAGAAACTTACTCATTGGCTAAAGAAAGCACAAATGCTCATTTTACTATATTTTTCAAGTCTTCTTACAAATACAACATACATGACTTTATATAGCCTCAAAATGAAACTAAAGGCATTCCAAGAGTTGTAACATTCATACTTAATGGCCATAATTAACCTATGTAATTGTAACCTAAAGTAAATTAAAAGTCTTAAAATACATTAATGAAATACAATAACTCTAAATTACTCTCAATTGTAATCCACCAAAAATTTAAAACATGAAACTTCATTCTTTTTCAATGTGGCATGAATTGAAATATCTTTTGATAATTTCAACAATATTTTCTTCACATCTTCATTCAAGCATATTGAATGATTGATGTCCCTTGGTTCATATCAACTCAAGTCACGTGCTACTTCTTTTTTAGGTAAAGGTAAGCCAATAATGTATGAATGACGGTGTTCTTGTGGAGACCATGGAAGTGAAGTCAAGGTAGTTGCATTTGCATCTGATGTAGTAGCCCTTAGATTTGATAAGTGTGTTGCATTATTTTAAATTATTGTATTTTGATTTCGATATTTGTTGGTTTAAATGGTTTTTTATGAATATCTGAGTCCATAGCATTGTTTTAGTAAATTATTTTCAAGGATTTCTGCACTTGGTAATCATGACATGCATGTCGTTGGGACCTTATTTTTTAATGGAAAATTAGAGTCGTTAGAAAATAAGTAATCGATTGTACTCGATATATAATCTAAATTTTTTTAATTCTCGTACTCATTTAAAATGCACTTTAAGTACATCAATTGATAAACTTTAATGATATAATAAATTAGATATATTTTATGGTGTATCAAACTTTTTATGTAATAGTTAAAAATAAAAACAAAAGTCCCGGTGGAAGGAATGAAAATCATGACGAGTTGTGAGAATTCTCGTGAATCCAATTGTCCATGCCAGATTGAAGAAAAATACTTCTTGGTTGATCTCACAAAGGTTTGTTCCACAAAACTAATAAAGATGCGACATTTTCATCCACTAACTTAGATCATTATTTAATAAGGTTGAGAACAACCATTTTTCCATGCGTGCAAGAACTCAAATTTGTTTAGAGGATTATTAATTACTATCTGCCAACCATATGCATCTTTCATTACCCCATCGATCAGAAAGCCATGTTCCCTTTTCTTACTAGAAAACCTCGAATGAAGCATGCCCTAATTTTCTCTCAAAGTCACACCAAAACAATGTCGTTTGAAAAAAAAAATTATCCTTAAAGTCCCAATTGAATTGGGTTCTTGGATTGACGATATGCACGCCTAAGTCCATAGCCAATCCAAAATTTTAGGTTAGATACACCCAAACTAAGATAAATATATACATATAAATTTTAAGAAGTATACGAATATAAAAACATTAAAATATGAAAATAAAACCATTAAAAACCTAATAAATATTATGTAAAAATTAAATAGTTTAATTTTTTGTTTTTTAAATTTCAAAACTTAAAAATAAAAACGTGAATTCCACCATATGTAGATATAAATATATTATCTACTAGCCTAAATCTTCGTCTTTAGATTTGCAATGAGGCTGAAGAGGTGGATTTGAAGGATTGTTCCAAATCACCACTTCCCACTTTACAAAATGAGCCCTTATATTTTCAATTCTCCAATTGATCCATCAATTAAAACTTTCTTATAGAAATATCTTTCAAACGAAAAACCAAAAATTTTATTGAATTTTTCCATTTTTAGTTTCACAATTTTGAAATAATACTTAATTTCTTACCCAATTTATTTGTACTCTCTATCATATGGATTTTTACTGGTATTCTTGATACAATAAATATAAACTACGTAAAAAAAGCAAATAGATTTACAACAATTATATTGTTTGAGTTTGTAGGCGAAGGCCAAAACGAAAACACAAACAACAAAAGACTTGAGAATTTGCATGATCTTCTTTTCTTCAATTGTGTTGCGATTTGTTTTCGAATAGAGATTTATATCATCCTCCTCCTCCTGAAAATGAGACTTATTCAAACATATAATGCTAAATTCAGTAGAATAAATTGTAACAATAATAATGGGTTGATTATAAGCAGTTTTGGAGTACTCTTTCTGTAACGTTTCAGATTTTCCATTTTTGCCTCATCTGGTTGATTGTTATTTTTATTTCTATATATGACAAGATATTATGTTATGCATTTATTATAGCCGGAAAAGGTGCAATTTTCAACAAGAAAGTTATTACCTAAAAATAAAATAAATAATTAAATGTAATCTCCCCGAAAGGATTCGTGCTGGACTTTTATTACCTAATAGAAACATTCCTATATCTCTGAGTTACCTTATTTAAAACCCTAGAATGCAATTGTCTTAAGATTATTTTTATATTCCTATGCCCAACCTTTTACCTCCCTTGAAAACGGTTTTCTCTCCAAACTTTCCTCCGCAACCTTGGGGTTGCTCTTTGCAGGAAGAATCGGGTAAGGAAGGCAAGGTTTTTGGAATAGGGTCGAGCCGCAAACGCACACCCAGCAGCTCCGAAAGCTTCACACGCGTAAACAGTGCGGGTCGTCTCGCACATGTACGAAATCAGCTCAGTTCCGTAAATTCCCGCAGCTCGACTTGGTGGCTTAGTAGGCCAACTCGGCAACTAGGCTTAACGATCACTATAGTATATCGATTCCAAGGTTTTTTGGCCCTTCCGAAGCTGTTTCTGTCCTTAGTTTTACCATCCGAGGTCAGTATGGTTCCTAAACGTTAAAGACAGATTAGGTCGGGGGTTTACTTTGATAAATAGCATGAGGTTTAGCTAGGGTATGTTATGAAAGGTTCCTAAGTTTTTATGTGGTTATCATAGGACGTATTTAACCGCTGTGATTAGCTCGTTGTGAGTGACTTCAACCAAGACCGTCGAGGTAAGTGATCTTACTGTTGGAGTTAGCTTACTACGTGTTGTATGATGGTGTGTGCCCTGTGGCCCCTGCATGAACCATATTTATGTGATATGATTATGTGATGTATAGATTATGTTGACGGTAGATTGTGTATGTTATGTGATGTATGAATTATGTTGATTGTTGACTGTTTATGTTATGTGAAGTTATGAATGAGATGTTAGTATTATATGTAATGAATATGTTGATCGATGTCATAGATACACATAGAATTATCAAGTCATGTCATGAGATGTTTATGCAACTGGAGTGTACTTTCATGTAATGTAGGTCATGTGAGATGCCATGTGATGTAAGAAACGTAAATGCGATGTTAGAACTGCTTATGTAATGCCATGTTAGATATGTTAAGGGACCTCATGCATATATGTATGTCACGTGCATCGGGATTCTTCCCCTTTATGATACGAAAGAATGAATTACGATATTTATGTTCGCCATGATATCATGCGGGCCCTTCTCTGTTCTGTGGTGTTTGTCGACGTGCAACACGTTGTGCCCGACCATGCGAGGCCTAGGGGGTATGTATATGAGCTCGCCTGGTGGGTCCATGTACGCGTACATGGGCCATGTGTGAAGGAGTACCACACATCCAACCCTACCCGGAATAGAAAAGCGCCCAAGGCTATGAAAAATTTATGAAAAGTTAGGTCCCGCTCATATGTTGCATGTGTTTGCATTCCTGACCCCAATAGTGGGGTGACTTACTGAGTATTTCATAAAATACTCAAGCCACGTGCTACCTACATTTTCAGGTAAAGGCAAGGCTCCAATGTAGGGTTGACGGTGGAGCTGAGGACACCATGGAAGTTGGAGATGGGATATTTTTAGGAGTTTATTTTTGGAGATAGGTTGTTTTGGATTGATGATGAATGTTTACGAAAGACTTTGTTTTGTTTCCAAGGTTTTTTATGACAAGCTTCTGCGTAATGAATTATGTATGCATGGGTGACATCACTAAGTAGGTTAAAGAAAATTAAGGGCATTACACTTTATTAACTCCAATTTGACATCAAAGGGTTGGATGGAAACTCAACCTTACTTATGTGTTCTTTTTTTGGTATTTTTTTTAGAACCCCACAATAACTCACATTTACATAAAAACAAAAAATAGGAGAGAGAAAATGGGGAATTAAGGAGATATTGATGGAGGCTGACAACTCGTGATTTGCTAAACACCCAGGCGGCAAAGAAAATCACAGTGTCCTTGAGATTCGGGCGTAAGGGTAAACTTGAAGAACACTGACTTTATTAGATGCTTGGAAAATCATGTCGTGACAATTTTAAATCTACAGGAAGTTCAATTGATTTCAATAATGATATGCTATTGTATTTTAATTTTACCTTTATTTGAGTTGTCAGAAGTGGGATTTGAACCCACGCCCTCTTATCCCGCATTGGTTTGAGAGGAGAATGAAGAATAACTTATAAGTGTTCGTAAACATCTGTCTAGTAGCGTGTTTTAAAACTGTGATTTTGACGACAATTTGTTATGGGCAAAAATAGACAATATATTTTAGCGGTTGGAAATGGGAACGAAGCATTTCTTAGAAGAGTGTGGAAACCTCTCCCTAGTAGACTTGTTTTAGAATTGAGAGGTGATGACGATACGTAATGGGCAAAAGTGGACAATATTTGCTAGCGGTGGGTTTGGGCTATTACGAAAGCTATCAGAGTTGGTCATCAAGTGGTGTGCCAGCGAGGATGCTAGGCCCCCAAGGAGGGTGGATTATGAGATCCAACATTGGTTGGAGAGGGGATGAAACATTCCTTATAAGGGTGTGGTGGGCTTGAGATGTTATAAATAATTAGCTGGAATAGCTCAGTTGGTTAGAGCGTGTGGCTGTTAACCACAAGGTCGAAGGTTCAAACCCTCCTTCTAGCTATGGGAATGAGTCATTCATTACGATTGTGGAAATTTTTACGTACTCTAAATGAACTGAAGCCGACACTATAATTTATGAACAATGTCGCCAAGGAAAAACATACGAGAAAATAATAGTAAAACTTAGCACTCGAAGTATAATTTAGCAAATCCGGTTAAGCTACTCATGTAAGTGGCTTCACTACTATTTGGTATATGAATTGTTTGAAGTGTGAGCGCATGCTAGTGATGGTTGCAAGTGTCATACCTTTTGATTGTTATATTTGCTTATTATGTTATGACTTGTTGTAACGATGAGATATATGATGTTATGGAATATCATATTGACACGTTATGCCATTGAGAAACGTGACATCATATGAAAGTCACTACTTTATTCATATTATGCCATTATTTTAAACTATTGGGATCACATGCATATTATATGTCCACATGTACCGAAATACCCCCCCCCCGTCATGATTAGTACGAACACATACCTTACGACATTTATGTTCACAATGATGTTATGATACGATATTGTATACACCACAATACTATGTGCACTCCCTTCCCTCCATAATATACCAACAGCGTGAGTGTATGCTAATTGAAGCCCAGGTCAATGGGTAGGTATGCGAGCTCGCCTAGGAGCAAATGTGTGTGTATGTAAGTCATGAGTAGAGAAGTACTGCACATCAAATTCTACCCGGACAGGAATATGAGACCAAGGCCATGAAATGATGTTTTATGATAACCATGATTTCACGTGTTTGCATTACCCTATACTAGTAGTGGGGTTACTTAATGAGTATTTCTTACAATACTCAATACATGTGTTGCTCTTATTTTTTAGGTAAAGGCAAGGCACCTCTGCACAAATGACGATGTCGAGATGACGACCATGGATCCAATGTACACAACACAAGTGAGATAGAGGGGTAGGATCGAACGTACATAGACGGTTAACACCATGAGAAAGAAGGAGAAGAAACAGGATGTAGACAACGAGTTTTGATACGGAGGAATGAAGAAAGGAAAATGCGTGGAAATGAGTGGAGAAGACGAAGTCCACCTGCTAGGACCTAAACTCGTATACCCACAACTTGATTCCAGTCAAGCAACCCCATACCCAATTTGGCGTAGTAACAAAATACCCAACACAGCAACCAGATACCAACCAACAACCAGTCTAGTAGTCTAGTTCCTTTGTGCTTTGCCCAAAAACCCACGTTCTAGCCCAAATACGCAGAACACAGCCCAACCCATGGATCCACTACACAGACCTGCACGCCCACATGAACATTCGAGACCAGCGCCTCGAACCACTTCGCAACCTGCTCATATATCAATGTCCTTCAGCGACAGAGTCACTGTTGCATACACCGGCTCCTTCGGCTCGGCATCTTGGAGTCCTAGGCTCAAAAATTGAGTGTTAGGCTCGGTTTGACATTTTGACAACGTCCTTTACATTTTTTTCCCTTCCCAAGCTTATTTTTACTCTAATAGAAATATTTAAGGTTAGTATAACGTCTTATTTCTGAAGTTCAAGTTACGTTAGATTAGAAATGTAAATTATTAACGAAGCGAGATGCACGTTTTAATAGGAAACAACTCCTGATGACTCTTGGAGTAACTTCGAGAGACAAAATTCAAACGTACTTGAGTTTAGAGAAAATGTCAGCCAAGACCAACCAAGTAAGTGACCTTACTATCGGCTAAGTCGAACGACTTGATTTATCTATGACGACACATGCCTAGTGGTCCTTGCACATGTCATTAATGCTTTATTCTTTATGAGGGGTTGACTATGACTATGTTATTTGACGATGCTATATGATGTTATATTATGTTATATGATGATTTTACATGATGACGTTACATTATGACGTTGTATGATGATGATGATATGATGATGGTGATGCATGATAACATGACGATGTAAGATAGAAGATTATAAGATTGATTAATATGACATTATTCCATATTAAGACGTGGTGCATGTATTAAATGCCATGATGCACTATGAGACTGAGTTTTTTTTAAGATACATCCCTTGCCAATGTTAATGATGATGAACGTATGAAGGCCAAGGCATGCATATTAATAAGAGTAATATGTGAAGTGTATATAGGGTTGTGTCATAAAGATATTCTAAAGATGAAAAACCCTAGGGACCTCATGCATTTTGTGTGTACATATACATCAAGTTACTTCTCATTTATGATGATGAGTACAGATGCGTACACTACGATGATGATCATCATCATGCCTTGCATGACACTCAGGGGTCTGCTGACCTCCCGACGTCGCTACAGACAGTTAGCTCGACTATGATGGGTCCAGAGGGTGCGAACCGTCTGGAGATCCATGCTCGCACGTGTGAGTCGTGTGTAGGGAAGTACTACACATCCAATTTTTTCTGGACTGGAGGCCACCCCTATGATTTTTTAACAATAGATTCCTAAGATCGTTAGTTGCACGTGTTTGCATTCCCTAGCCTCAATAGTGGGTCATATGAGTATTTCTTGAAATACTCAAGCCTTGTGCTACTTCTATTTCAGGTAAGGGCAAGACACCCCTATACAGCTGACGACGACATCACAAATAGAGTTAATGACACGTGCATAGAATAGCAGTATTTTATTTTCCTAGGCATAGGTTTGTATAGGGCATTTTTACTTTATGTTGTTTTAAAGATGCTTTCAAATGAGTAAGTCTATGACAGTATTTTAAGATGAAGTTTGTGTTTTAAAATGAAGTTTAAATGTTTAATTTCGTATAAGAGCATAGAATATGATGATGGTAGCAACTTTAGGCTAATAGAAATCTAGGGTCGTCACCGTTGGTAACAAAGCTCTAGGTTATAGATTCGGTAGACTTATCTACGAGATACGCTTGGCACGTTCCATGGTTTCACCATCGATGTCTCGTCACCGTCAGGTATGTCTTGTATAAGATAAGATAAAGAAATGCCTTTAATTGCATGTACTTTTTTTGTTTACTAATATTGAATGTAATTTAGTATCAAATATGTTGAGCTCTAATTAATGATTTATTGTAGCATTATGTTCAACCTAGTTGTATTTTTATGAATATATCATGTTTGCTAAATTATATGTTGTGATTATATGTGATATGGTGCAATTTATGTTAGCGAGATATAGACTTAAGAAAAGTTATATATTGGTTTTAGAATCATGCCACATAAGGACACTGAAGAGGACGACGAGGAAGGAGACGACCTTATATTAGAGGTAGAGGAAGAGGTGGAGGTGAAGATGGCCCATCTCGTCAAGGTCTAGTGACTAGGACGGATGCACCTTAAGCTGTGCTACCTCTAGCTACGCACCTCCAGTAGCACCGATAGCTGGAAATAAATCCCACTACAAGCCTGATGTGAGAATCGTTTCAGGCAATACGATGATGCCCACTCAACAAGCCAATAGAGTGTTGAAAGGGGAATGAAGCCAACAAGCCAATAGGCCATCCTAACTTCTTATTGTTACAAGTAAGAATTACTATTTCCATTGGTGTGATGCTTAAGGTGTGATGCCTTTTAGGTAACCAAAAGTAAAATCACTAGAATGAAGGAGTAGGAAAGCAAATGGGGAAGAAGAAATATAAGGGAGATGGGGGGCTTTGGTGGCTTCAAAGGTAGATTATGGCGGGCAAAAATATCTCTAGATGTACTAAATTTTGTCACGTAGCATACATTGACTAACAAAATAAGCAAGCGTCGGAAATCTATCAATGTCTTTCGATGCTTGTCAATTTAGTTGACCTTGTCCATCAAATTTTGTGCTTTCAGTGAGATATTTCTTCTAACCATGGTAAACCAAATATTGATTCTCATCTTTACTGCATTTCCATTTATCGCCAAACAAATTATCGAAAGATTTAGAATATGAGTATTGTAGTTTACTAATTCTCGCAGAGTTCCTGACCGATGCGGTGTGTACTAAATTAGGAACAATGAGTATTCCTGACCTTTGGTATATATGATGTTACATGCTGCTAAAGAAATTAGTAGACGGACCGTAATTGATTGAGATTGAGTCTTACGTACGAGTCCTAAAATTCAAAATAACCATATTGAAGTAACCTGAGCGAGAGGTAGTTGAAATACCTTGCTAACTTACAAATTATCCCAGTAAAAGAAACTAGGAATTAATGGAGAATAAAACTTAAGAACAACTACAATGATAAGTAATAAACTTGTGAATGACAAGTTAGCTATTTATTGAGTAAATTAATTACTTATCAAGATTATTTTAATTTTTTTGGCCAAATAAGAAGTTGCAGGCCAATCGAGGAGGAGATCAGCAGGCTCGAGACAACAAGGAATCCTTATCTGAGTCGGTTTTAAGTACATGTGCTTTTGTTGTTGAAAACTTACTTCGATTATTTTGTGTGGTAAAATATACTTGATTCACATGTTTTACTTGTCATGTATGAAATTTTTGTTTTATGACCAATTTTCAAAGCAAAATATCTATGTTAGTGGTAACTCATGTGAATCGAGCTGTGACAGGTGTTATAGAAGCATTGCTCGAGAACTATGCGGTAACAGCGGAGATGGTCCCAAGGCATCCAGTTGTGTCTTGGTCAAGGTAAGAAGCGCTGCTCAAGAACTATGAGGTCACAGAAGGTGTTGTCCCAAGGAATCCAGTCGTCTATTTATTTTAAATTTCTACATTTCTTTTTTAGTTGTTTGTTGATGGTCGGTCGAGGTAAGAAGCTGCAACACCCCAAAAAAATGAAGCAAAGCCACCCAGGTAAGACCGAGAGGATCCAATAAAGAAATTAAGAGGATTAAGCAAGGAAAGTGGTCTTAAGCAAGTCATTTCTATACCCTAATGAGTAATGTTAAGGACTAAGGAATTTAGAGAAGTATTGGGAATGAAAGCGTAAGCGAAAAGGACGAAAAGGTCACTTTCCAATTTTTAAGAAAATTTCGAGATATTTAATTCCTTATTTAGAGGGAATTTCAAGATGCTCAAGAACAAAAAAATGACCAACTAGAGATGAAGAAATTTTTAGGAAAATTACGAATTTTTGAAAAATAATAATAAAATATTCTGAAAGTGGCAAATTACCCTGTTAATATGGATAATTACGAAAGTGCCATTCTGCTGAAAATAAAAACCTTTACATGTGACCATTTGCATAAAGTCCTTTGAATCTTAAAATCGTGTCGTTGGATTTTTCTCAAATTTGTATACAATCTAGAACGTCCAAAGATCATCAAATCCAATAGTCGAAATTCAAACTGGAAGTTGGTAGCTCGCTGATCGGAGAGGATATTTCCGACGAATTATCTAGAAAATTCCAAATCCCGACGATTTTGGAGCCCTCAATGTCGGTGGAAGCTTCCCCAAGTCTGAAGTTGGGGCAAAGTTTTAAGACAAGAATCGAGTAATGAGAATTCCTAAAACTCGAGTTTGAAGCTCTTAGATTATGGGTTTTTCTTTCTCGGATTTCTTCCAAATTCGAGGGCTTTGGTTAATCATTTTCCTTCCTACCAACTCCTACGTATTTCATATGGGATTTACAACAAGTTTCGTGAAGGAATCAGGCACTGAAAAGTTTTATAATCGGCAGCCCAACAAAAGGTTTCTAGATATACTCCGGCGAGAAACATGTTTTTCAACGAACTTTGGAAGGTTATAACTTGTGCTACAGACCACAAAAAGGTATGAATTTGGTCTCTACTTCTTGTTTGAAACTTCATCTAAAGGTTTCATGGAGAAATTGAATCCATTAGATGTCTATATATAGCTATAAAAAGGTAAAACCAGAGGGGTCTGATAAGAAAAAATCGAGATTTTTCTAGCTACCAAGGAAGAAGATGAACTCCAAAGTCAAAGGTTAAACTTTGACCAATAAAAGTCAAAGATAGGTATATGTTGACCTTCCCTCGGTTTTCTCAATTTTAACCTCCTTCCTGACCAGTTGTCACGAAAATCTTTATGGTTCCAGAAACTAGACAAAATAAGGAGTCTGTGGAAGGAAATTTTAGATAATTCGGATACTGGAAGCTCAAGAACGGAAATCTCAAATGTCGACGACGAGGTAAGTAGTGTGACCTGGACGTTTTGTTAAAAAATACTTGTAGGAATCCATTGGATTTTCAATATGAACCCTACAACAAGTATGAATTTAGGATATATGAAAGAAAAACAAAAAGAAATGTGAGTTAAGACCCTGAAGTGATCAAAATGCTCAGATTTAAGAAACGTTAAAATAACCCACTAAATGAACTCCTAGGATGACATATGAAAATTTGAAAGCTATTGGAACACGTTGAGTAGCAAAACCAAGAATTATGGGTAAAATGACCAAAATGCCCCTAGGACGACTTATGAAAATCCAAGGTCTATACATGCTCCAAATGATCTCGTACTTCTTATAAGGTCTATTACGAAGGACATGAAGATATGTTGGAGGTTTCAAGTTGATTGAAGCAAGTTTGGAACCTAAACCAAGTTAGGACCCAAGAAACACGTAAAGGAAACACCACAAGAATCAAGGCTCTTCTAGAACCCTCTAAAGAACTCCCTAGGAATCTATGACCTTCTAGAACAACTCATGCTAAGATGGGTTCATATGGTTCAATGCAAGTTACAACTTATGCCTCTAGGAATTACGAACCTTAGAAACTTACAAGATTGAGAACCAAGAACAATACCACACCATCTTTACAACTACCCAAATAAGAAGAATGCAAGATACCACTCAAGAATAAGGGACCAAGGTCCTCAGACACAAAAACTCTAATCATGTCCAAAGTGACCTATGACCTCACACCAATCGATGGTTTTTGAGGCCCAAGATTTCTTCTTCTAGGTGGGATGCCCTGTGTCACAATCTGCAATATAATTGTGACCCGAGTGAGTCATCGAGGACGATGACTAAGTTAAGTGGGGGAGAATGTCACAACCATACTATGAAGAGAGTAGGTTGTGACCCTCGCGCCATGACAAGCAAAGTGGCGTCCCTCAAGAGACACCCATCCGGCCATATGCAGGCCAATATAGAAGAGTGCCATGATGCGATCAAGGAGGACGATACATCATCCAACACACCACCACGCAAAGTGGGCATTGAAGACAAGTTAAGAAATAAGCAAGACAGAGACATCAGAATAGACATGAAGGACAAGATAGGCTTGTTGAAGGACCGAGTAGGGCCACGGGCCTTAACCTCAGAAGTCAGGGTTTCAGAAGAAATTTGGGCATGCAGTTTGGGAGTTAAGTCCGTCCATATGAAATATGAATGCTCGCCAAGTTTGGTCTCAATCGGACATCGGACTGACAATGCACGACATCGTATGACAACTCACCAAAATCACGTCTACACCTGGTAAATGAAAATGGCTCAAAATGTACTCTAGGGGTACCATGGTGTTAGCTCTCCACCACCCCTGGGCCCTGTGGCCTAAGTGAGCTACCCTATAGCACATACGTATGTCACAGTGTGGGCGAGCGTGCCGAGACCAGTGTCTCGGGCAACTTCCTTTGAAATGAGTTTTTGAAGGACAGTACCGGACGGCACAAGTGTGTCAGTATTGCGCCCTAGCCCGCGTGTTGGAGGTTGCTACATACACTCGCTATTCGGTACGGTATCCGTGAATGACTTGTCATGGGAACGGGAGGGCCTATGCCTCGATAGAACCCAGAAGAATGGATGTTCGGGAAGTCCCAATGAGATGAACGACACGCAGGCACATTTTCGATAGCATGACCGAGTGAGTTATGATGGTCGACGACACTCCAAGACTCGGGATGGCGACAAGACATATGGACCCTGTCGATGGAGATCGAGATGGCAAGATGAGATGCGACGTTGCATTGAGAGACCTTGGCCCGAGGAGAGCCAAGGTCGACCTGAATGACTTGGCCTAGCGTAGAGGCAAGTCGGATGTGTCGCAGATGATTGAACATGCACGCGCAGACGACGTGTGTGGTTGAACAAGCGATGTTCGATTGGCAAAGACAAACCTCGCCTAAGGTTCGACGAAGCCACAAAGCAGGGGCAAAAAATATATATGGGGCTTAATTCCCCTCAAGGCTAGTCGTGAGTGTGTCAAGATCACGACGCCACACGGTAAAAAATGTAGGACCGTGACACCCTGCACCTATTTCCTTTGCAGAATATCATGATTGGCCTCATTTGTCTCACCTAGAAGAGATGCCCTGCACCATGTTACGGGTACCCAAAAGATTTGCAGGATGCCATGCTCATGTATGCACCGACCACATGACCTTTATGGTTTATCATGGGGAGTAGTCTAGGGCCATGATAGAACAAGAAGATAGTAAGTTACCCTTGGCCAAGAATAAAAAACTCCTAGGACCTCCCACGGTACAACGTGCTCATGACTTAGACTATGCTGCTTGTAACGCATGAAGCCTTGAGCGTAGGGTTTTAGACTGTATCATAGGGCAAGCCCTTGATACAGGATTAGACTACATCTCTTGGAACTTAAGAAGTCTTGGAGGTGGGTTTTTAGACTATGCCGCTTGGAATGCATGAAGCCTTGGGCATAGGTTAGCAGACGGTATCAGAGGGCAAACCCTAAGATGCGGGTTAAGACTATGTCGCTTGGAACTCATGAAGCCATGAACGTAGGTTAAGACTGTATCGCTTGGAACGCATGAAGCCTTGGACATAGGATTGTTAGGTGCATAGCTAGTGCCGTAAATCCTAGGGGGAGTGTCTTGGAGAACAAATCAAGAACAGAACAAAAACAAAGAAAGTACCAGGAACAAGAGAAAGGTCAAGGTCTAGAACATGCATCAAGATCCAAGTTCTAAGGACCTGTCTGTACTAATCATAATGGGGAAGTATCCCGATGCACCTCCCATATAAAATGCATGAGATCCCTAACATTAAAACACGACATACCGTTCCTATGAGACATACATACTTGATTCTTGTCATATTGTTCATGATTAACAATACATGATTTTTCTAATGTTTCATAGGCATAGGGTGTACTAAACATAATATAGAACTATCTCGATGCACGTGGTATACAAAATGCATGAGGTCCCATAACATTAAAGCATGGCATATATTCATGATGCTAGTCATACCTCCAATCTATTCCTAGCATAGTGTTTCTATGAGAGATAAATACTTGATTCATTTCATATTTTTAATAATTAACAATACATAATTTTCTAATGTCTCATAGTCATAGAGTGTACGTATTAACATTGTTCACATGAAATGATACATGAAGGATCATGCACCAAATAACATCGAAACCATAACAATGTTCTATGACATAACATAATCCTACGATAGTGTACATGATATCATAGCGTAACTTGCATGCAACATATCGTATGTCATAGCATATATATAACATAGTATATGTCATACAATCATAAAACATGACATGTGCAGGGGCCACAAGTAGCGATGTCTATTACCTGTCATCATCCCCACTATCTATTTCATTCTCCATTTCCACGAAATCCTCTATTTATTTGTGTGGGGATCAGGGTAAGGGATTCATCGCAAGGAAGTGGCTGGGATCAGATTCCCCATGGAGAAGTATTGGGTTTTGAATCCAAGAGTAAGTCTTAGAGGAAATGGCCAAGAGTGTTGAAGATGAAAGGCTACGAATCTTTAAAGGAACAATGACTTTTTATGGGTGAGGAAATAGTGGCATCCTGATGTCTATATTTAGTTTTAGAAGACCTTATAAATACGTTTGTTATTTCTATTGTAATATGGTAAAGAGTAGAAAAAAGAAAAAAAAAACAGAGAAGCAATAGAAGAAGTATTTTCAGATAAACAGAGTGTTTTTTGTCTCCTTCTAGTGTGAGATTTATTTCACAAATTTGTGAGTTTTCTTTACCAAATTGGTATCAAGCCAATGGGGAATGTGACGGGTCATATGCTGCTACCGCGACTAACGAAGACAAAATACGAGAATTGGAGCATTCATATGAAAGCTCTTCTCGGTTCTTAAGATGCATGGGAGGTGGTCGAAGAAGGGTTAGAAGAACTAAAAGAGGTGCGATCAAAGGATAAGGGGGCACCGTACATGTTGTTCCGAGCCGTTGATGAGTCGGTCTTTGAGAAGTTTGCCAGTGCAACTACTTCAAAAGAAGCGTGGGATACTTTAGAAAAAGTGTTCAAAGGAATCGACCGAGTCAAGCAAGTGCGTCTCCAAACTCTTCGTGGCAAGTTGGAGAACATGAAGATGAAGGAGTCATAAAATGTATCTGACTACATCATGAATGTACAGACTGTGGTAAACCAACTCAACCGAAATGGAGAAATGTCAGCCAAGCTGCAGGTTTTGGAGGAGATTTTAAGGTCATTAACCAACAATTTTGAGAATGTTGTATGAGCGATAGAAGAGTCAAATGACCTAACGACGTTCATACTCAACCAACAATTTTGAGAATGTTGTATGAGCGATAGAAGAGTCAAATGACCTAACGACGTTCATACTCGACGAGCTAGCCGGTTCTCTCGAGGCACATGAGCAATGTAAGAAGAAGAAGTAGGAAACACTCGATCAAGCACTTCAAACCAAGGCGTCAATCAAAGATGAAAAGGTACTCTACTCTCAAAATTTTGAAGGTAAAGGTTGTGGCCATGAAAGTAGTAAAAATGGTTATGGTGGTGGTCAAGGCAGCAGTCATGAAGGATAATATAAGAAGAAGGGATAGTCGAGCAAAGCAAATTGGTGTGGAAGAGGACGCAGTCGAGGAAGAGGTGGCCGAGAAGAAGGGATAGTCGAGCAAAGCAAATTGGTGTGGAAGAGGACGCAGTCGAGGAAGAGGTGGCCGATCAATTTACTCCAACATTCAGTACTAATTGGTGTGGAAGAGGACGCAGTCGAGGAAGAGGTGGCCGATCAATTTACTCCAACATTCAGTACTATAAATGTCACAAATATGATCACTATGCGAACGATTGTAACTCCAACAAATGTTACAATTGTGGCATATGGGCATTTTGCAAAAGATTCTCGAGCCGATAAAAAAGTGGAAGAAACAATCAACCTAGCCTTGGATGACGCAACAAACGAAGGTCTTCTCTTGATGGCTCAAAATGAAGATCGGAAAGCGAAAGAACACGATGCAGAAAAATACGATGGCGGTAGTTATGAGGTGGTGGAATCCGTTGGAAATTAGGGGATACGCAGCGGATTTGGCAAAATCCCAATATCGGAGACGAGAAAATCGAAGAAGGAATCGGGATTGAGCACGCGATCGGCGAACGAGCCAAAGAAACTTCCAGATCGTCAGAAGGAGAACAGAGATTTAGAGCAACAACCAAAATCTACGTGGATAAATCTGTGGAGAAGTCTCAGTTGCAGGCGTTGACATTGTTGAACGAGACACCTTTTGAAGGAGAAAGTAGACATTGAAAAAGAAAAGAAAGCTTTTAGAGAATGGGAAGGTAATTTCTGCTGATGTGATGAGTCGTGGGTTCAAAACTGGAGGTGCTCACTGGGAAGTGAAATTCTTTACATTGAAGTGTGGCACCATGCGGATCGGGTCAAACATCCTTTGAGTCAAACTGGGTTAGACGTGGGCGTGGGTCGGAAGAGCTACTGGGTGTTGCGCATATCGAGTGGAGCTGCATCACTTTACCTCCTTCGAAGTCGGTTCATTTACCTCCTTCTTGTTCCTAAAAATATGTAATTGTCGAACCTAATTGTCGAACCTACAACCTTCACGTTATTAGCACAACAATCTAACCAACTGAGCTAATAGGTCATAGGTTTTATGTACATTATCTTTTAAAGTATGTAGTGTTTTAACTCATATCACGAAAAGATATTATTAAAAATTAATGAAATTGGCCCATGCAGGTGTCAAACCTGCAACCACCGCATTATTAGCATGACACTCTAACCAACTGAGCTAATAGACCATAGGTTTTATGCACATTGTAGATCAATAGCTCCTAATTTAGTCAATCGAGTTTAGGTTACATAATTTTAAGCATAAAAAAATTAAAACTTCAAGTCATTATCTTTAAAGTTCGTAGTGTTGTAACCCCGTATCATGAAAAGATATTATTAAGAAGAAATGAAATTGGCCCATGTAGGTATCAAACCAATGACCTTCACATTATTAGCACGACGTTCTAACCAACTAAGCTAATAGGCCATAGGTTTTATGCACATTGTAGATCGGTAGCTCCAAATCCAGTCAATCGAGTTTCGCTTACATAATTTTATGCATAATAAACTTAAAACTATAAGTGATTATCTTTTAAATCTAGTATCATTAAATATATCATTATTGAGAATTAATAAAATTGACCATGCAAGTGTCAAACCTTTCGTAGCTCCTAATCTAGCCAATCGAGTTTAGGTTACATAATTTAATGCATATTAAAACTTAAAACTCTCTAATTTTAAGTCATTATGAAATTAGCCCATCCAACCTTCGTGTTATTAACACGACGTTCTAACAACCTAAGCTAATAGGCCACAATTTTTATGCTCATTGCAGAGCAGTAGCCCCTAAACTAGTCAATCGAGTTTAGGTTACATAATATTATGTATAGTAAATTTAAAATTTTAGGTCATTATCTTTTAAATTTTGTAGTGATTTAACCCCGTATCATTAAAGATATCATTGAGAATTAATGAAATTGACCCGTCCAGCTTGCAAACCTGCAACCTTCGCACTTAATTAGTGCGATGTTCTAACAAACTTAGCTAATAGGCCAAAGGTTTTATGAAAATTGCAGATCCATAGCTCCTAATCAAGCCAATTGAGTTTAGGTTACATAATTTTATGCATAATAAAAGTTCAAAATTTTCCAATTTTAAGACATTATCTTTAAAGTCCATAGTGTTGTAACCCCGTATCATGAAAAGATATTATTAAGAGAATTAATGGTATTGTCCCACTGTAAAAGGGAGATCCATCACTTCATTTTATAAGCCCACTTGAACTGTTTAAAGTCAGTCGAAGAATACATTCTTTTACGGCTCTAGGTCAATATTTTGGTTGATCTTGCTTGGGTTTGATACGCTCAGACCCTTTCTTCTTTCAATTTTTCAGAAGCTTAAATTAGTATGACTACGTTTTGGCTAGTTAAATTTTTAGAATCGAGTTTATATTATTAATGCACAGGTAGGTTTAGTTAGTTTATATACTTATGAGTAAGTTTAAATTATTTTATGCAAAAGTAGTTGAGTTAATTTCCATAGTAGAATTTTAATTTATGATTGTTGGACTTCTTAGGAAAAATTAAAATTTAGAGGCCAGCATTAAGCTAACGTCAAATGGTCGTAGTAGCTTCGGCTTAGGCTAACCAAGTAAGTGGCCTTACCAAAATGGTTATAATTGTGTGTTGTATGGTGACATGTGCTCGTGGCTTTGCACATTGTAATAGCCCAAGCCCATCGCTAGCAGATATTGTCTTCTTTGGGTTTTCGGGATATCCTTACGCTTTTAAAACACATAGTGAAATTTTTACACCCTTATAAAGAATGTTCCCCTCTCCAACTGTTGTGGGATCTAACAATCCACCCTCTTTATATAGAGATATAGAGGTATGAAGTTGGCTTAAGGGCTCATCTTGTTATCTTTTTTGTCTATGATTAGCCTCCTATAATCGATATGAACACTATTATAAAACAAGTTTTGAAAACTTGTTAAATATCTTATTCATAAAAATTACTTAAGCTATGGGAAATTAGTGAGCCCAACAACATCACTCTAACTCACACAACTATGTCGAACTCCGAAAAAACCTTTTAACCTTGCCTTCTAGGTTCATATGCTCGAGGGAACCCTTGTTTCTACATGTATGTATAACTATTTGGATCAGCTCTTAATGTTCAATATATCGTCGTGTGGGCCCATTCTTTCCTCTTAATGACTAGAGTTATTGCTCTCTAAAACAAATGTTAAGGAGTGTGAAGTCCTGACTTAGTAGCTCAAGTGTCTATGGCTCGGTCTACCTTAACTCTACCAAGTTGTCCTGGCCATAATCTAAAAAAATTCAAATAGATTCAAGGCTCAGATCTCGTGTTGGAATTAATGTTGGAATAACATAGATATAACATTCAACCTTAATTCAAACCTTCCTAATTTCTTCCCGGTGATATAGTTTCTTCCTTTAAGTAGATAATGACTTGATTCGTCTATATGTATTACTTTATCTTTTAAGTCATAAACTCTAAATCTTGCTAAAGTATCCAATCATTGACCACTTTGCTCATACAACCTCAAAGCTTCCTCTTACTATTTGTGCATAAACATCTAAAAAAAAATGTTATTTCCTCAAATTTCTTTGTAACACTGAGTGATATGGAAATCAACCCAAGGGAAAATATGGAACGGATTACCTTGATGATCAAGATCAAGAGTAAAGAAAACTTGTGATTCGAATCACTCCACAAGAGGTTTGATCAATACTACTTGAATGACTCTACATGCAAGTTCTAAACACAAGAATTTGCAAAGAAAGTTTAGCTCTCAACAAAGCTAAAATAGAAATTCTATTCTTAATTCCAAAATCTGATGTCTAATCATAGAAAAGAAGACTTTATATATAGCCTTTACATCCGTAACCTATGTCATACATAACTCCCATATATCCATAACCTTCATATTAAAATGGCTAGTTAATGGTGGAATATAGTAACCTATGTGGGTTAGAATATAATCTTAACTCCTATATTTAAAACTAGCTTAAATATGACAAACAAATAGTTAAACTATAATTAAATAATGCAATTAATAAAATGTGCTTATTAGTCATCCTTGGACTAGTTTCATAAATTCAGCGGAGTTCATTAAATGCAACTTAAAGTGCATTTAATTCATCTCTTTCTTGAACCTCAACTTTGCACAACATCGAAGGGAGGTCTCCAGCTCTTCTAGAATTTCCTTTGATGAGCTCACCATAGCTTGAATATAACTGTATAAGGTTTGTTGTAGCTTATTGGCTCTCGTCCTTGTAATTGCACCTTGAGGTATAGAAATTTCATGGTCGTGGTTCATATCATTCTCCCCCTCTTGAGAAGGATTCGTCCTCAAATCAAAGCCATCACCTACATCAAAAGGACTCAAATCAACAACATTAAAAGTTGTACTAACACCGTACTTACGTGGTAAATCAATTTTATAAGCATTGTCGTTGATACGCTCAAGAACTTGAAAAGGTCCATCTCCTCGTGGTAAAAGCTTAGATTTTCTTTGAGTAGGAAATCTTTCTTTTCGGAAATGCACCCAAACCCAATCTCCTGGCTTGAAGATGACAATCTTACGTCCTTTATTAATTCGGGTGGCAACCTTCTAATTTTGTTTCTCAATTTGTTCTTTCACTTGCTTGTGCAGTTTATGAACGCTCAACCTTGGAACGAACTCTTTTGACGGTATGGGTAATAAGTCAATGGGGGTTAAGGATTAAAGCCATAAACAATTTCAAAAGGTGTGCATTTAGTAGTGCTATGAACAACCCTATCATATGCAAATTCTATAAATGGCAAACAATCCTCCCAAGTCTTAAGATTCTTATCAATAATAGCCCTAAGCATAGCACTCATGGTTCTGTTAACAACTTCAGTTTGTCCATCCGTTTGAGAATGACAAGTAGTTGAATATACTAGCTTAGTTCTTAACTTACCCCCATAAAACACGCCAAAAGTGGCTTAAAAATTTTACATCACGATCACTAACGATGCTTTTAGGAATGCCATGCAATCGTACAACTTCCTTAAAGAACAGGTCTGCAATATGTTTTACATCATTAGTTTTGTGACAAGGAATAAAATGAGTCATTTTACTAAATCGATCAACCACAACAAAGATGCTATCATAGCCTTTCCTAGTCCTAGGTAAACCTAAAACAAAATCCATTGATATATCAATTCAAGGACCATTAGGAACCGGTAATGGGGAGTATAAACCATGTGGTTGAAGCCTAGACTTAGCTTGTTTACATGCTATGCAACGAGCACAAACTTTATGAACATCATGTCTCATTTTAGGCCAAAAAAAAATGTTTAGAGAGCATATCATAAGTTTTAGAAACTCCATGGTGTGCCATTAAACCACCTCCATGAGCTTCCCTCACAAGTAGCTCATGGATGGAACAAGATGGTATGCAAAGTTTGCCTTTTCGGAACAAAAATCCATCTAACAATAAGTAATTATCCACAATGAGTCTTTTTTCACAAGATTCAACAAAAGGAGCAAAGAACATGTCATGTTGATACAAATCCTTTATGTGTTCAAAACCCAACAACCTAGCATTCAAAGTATTGAGGAGGACATACCTTCGTGATAAAGCATCTGCTACAATGTTCTCCTTTCCTTGTTTATATTTTATGACATACGGGAATGTTTCAATAAATTCTAACCACTTAGCATGTCGTC
>NW_019268630.1:86079-133694 GCF_002738365.1 Cucurbita moschata
AAATGCTTTAAACTTTCATGATCCGTATGAATAATGAACTCCTTATGCCAAAGATAATGTTGCCAGGTTTGCAATGCACGAACCAAAGCATAAATCTCTTTGTCATAAGTTGGATACCTCAAAGATGCACCAGTCAACTTCTCACTAAAGAACATTAAAGGTCTTTGATTTTGCATTCATACAGCACCTATCCCTACTCCACTAGCATCACATTCAATTTCAAAAGTAGACTCAAAATTAGGTAATGCAAGCAAAGGAGCAGAACTCAATTTTTCTTTCAAAGTATTAAAAGCAAGTTCTTGATCTTTTTCCCATATAAAGGGTACATTTTTCTTAACATGTTCATTCAAGGGTGAAGCAATTGTACTAAAATTCTTAATGAACCTACGGTAGAAACTTGCAAGACCACGAAAACTTCTTACCTCACTTACATTTTTTGGTGTGGGCCAATCTTTTATTGCCTTCACTTTCTCCTCATCAACCTCAACACCATTAGATGAAACTACAAACCCAAGAAAGTTAACTTTTTCCATGCAAAAGCTACATTTCTTTAAATTTACGTACGTACATTCGTTTCTTAAAGTAGTCAAAACATTGCGTACATGGGTAATATGATCATCTAAAGATATAGAGTAAACAAGGATGTCATCAAAATAAACAACCACAAACTTAATGTTAGTAAAAAAGGGATTGATTGAATGAGTGAAAGAGGGATTGATTAAATGATTGATGAGATGATTGAATTATGAAGAGCAAGAATGCTCCATATTTATACAGAGAATACAAAAGATTCAGAAAATCTACCTAAAAATCTGCAGAAAATCTGGTAACAAACCAGTAAACAAATCAAAATAAAATCTAATCAAATCAAAACTAAATCAAATAAAAAACTAGATCTAACTCCTAACGGAGATTTAATTAGATGCTAACTGACAGCAATCTAAACAAATACGTGATCTTTAACACTCCTCCTTGTTTAGATGCTGTGAACTCCAAACTTTTTTCTAAACACCCATCTTGCTCCAATTATTTTTCTGTTTAGAGGTCGATCAACCAACTCCCAGATTTTGTTTTTCTCGATCACCGAAAGCTCCTCTGACAGGTGCATCATCAACCAAAGCATCTTGTCGTTCATCTTCAGACTCTTCTAGTCGTTCATCTTCAGACTCTTCTAACATGCAAACTTCAAATGGTGTGAGGACCTTCACATCTTTTGTTGAAATTTGACTTTGCAAGCACACAACAGTGTTTGCTGCTTTTCCCCAAAAACGTTTTGGAAGATCCTTCTTATGAAGCATGCGTCTCGTCATCTCCATTATGAATCTATTCCTCCTTTCACTAACGTCATTCTGTTGAGGAGTGTATGGTGCTGTCAATTGATGTTCAATTCCAGCCTTTTCACAAAACCTGTTAAAAGTTTCTAAAGTGTACTCCTTGCTATTATCTGACCTTATAGTCTGAATCAAGCATGCACTTTCATTCTCAACTTTGGCTTTGAATTTTCAAAATACACCCGCAACTTCTGACTTTTGCTTCAGCAAGAATATCCAACACATTCTTGTTAGTTCATTAATAAAAGCAATGTAATAAAGATTACCATTTAGTAATGGTGTTCGCTGAGGACCACAAAGATCAGCATGACCCAGTTGCAACTTTTTCGAGCCTCTCCATGCCTGTTTAGGAAAGGGTTGCCTATGTTACTTCCCAAAATTACAAGCACGGTAAGGAGACATGCCATCATCAATGTCAGTGAGTTCTTCTACCAGCTTCTTTGACTGTAACTGAAGCAATCCTCGATGATGAAAGTGCCCAAGTCTTTTGTGCCAAGTCCTAGTGGCACCAGCTCTGGATATAAAGGCCGTCGGATTTAGAGCAAAGCTTTTTCCTTTCATTTTGACGTTGAACAAGTCTTTGCCACTAGCATCTTTGATCAAGCACCGCTTATTCTCAAACAACACTTTATAACCTTTATTAAGTAACTGACCAACGCTCAAGAGATTTTGATCAATTTTAGGCACAAATAAAACATCTGGAATAAATTTTGTACCTTCATAGCTTGTTATAGCTACTGTGCCTTTTCCCTTGACTTCCAAGTGTTCACCATTGCCAATCCTCACTCTCTTATCTTTGGTGTCTCTTAATTTCTCAAAAGACTCCTTGTCATATGTCATGTGATTTGTGCACCCACTGTCAATCAACCAGCTCTTGCTTGATTCTTTGCTTGAGGAACAAGTGGCCACAAACAATTGATCTTCTTCTTCTTCTTCTTGATCAACGACCTGTGCATAACTTCTTTCACGAGATCTTTGGCTTTGCAGATCACAGCTTCATGTCCAAGTTGATTGCATTTGGAGCAGAAGGCGTCAGGTCTTCTCCAACACTTGTATGGTGGATGACCTTTCTTCTCACAATGGCGGCAAGGTGGATAGGAATTTTTGAAACCTCCTCCTTTTGTCTTTAGATAATTGACAGATGAATCTCCATACGTCAATTGATTTTTGAAATTTTTGTTGTTTTTATACCTGCGACTGTCTTGATGCTTAACAAGTAAGGCACCTTCAATCACCCCTTCTTGTCTCATAGACCTCCTTTGCTCTTGCGCTTGTAAAGCATTCAAGAGCTCTATAAGAGAAATCTTTGACAAGTCTTTGGTGTTCTCCAGAGTAATAATGGTGGCTTCAAACTTCTCTGGAAGAGTGACTAGCAGCTTTTCAACGATCCTGAAATCATTTAATACAGAACCAAGCAATCTCACCTTGTTGGCGATGCTGAGAAGTCTGTCAGAGTACTCTTTTACCGACTCTGACTCCTTCATCTTCTGCAACTCGAAATCCCTGATCAAATTCAGGACTTTCATTCCACGAATCCTCTCATCTCCTTCATATTCAGCCTTGAGATAATCCCATATTTCTTTTGCTATTTTGAGGGACATTATTCGCATGAAGATCATTTTAGATACAGCGAAAAATAGGCAAGTTTTTGCCTTTGATTTCCTTGTCTTCTTTTCCTTCTGTAATTTGATTTGTGCTACAGTAGGATTTGTTGGGAGAGGAGGGACCGTTGGATTTCAAATAATCAGCCGGGAAATCCTTTATTTTCGGTGAGAGGAAATTGTCGACAACAGGTTGTTAGAAGGAAAATAAAATACGTAAAATAAGAAGAGAGAGAATGATGAAATTTTGACTGCCCCTTTAATTCAGGTTGTGAAAATATTCTGAACAGATTTTCTATTTAAATATAATCTATCCTAAAAATGGCTGGAGAGTGGCCAACTAAATCTGTGCCACTTCCTCCTAAATTGCCGTCTAAAACTTAGTTAATCCATTCGACGTGTTTGTCAAATAGTAAAACGGAGAATGAAGGTAATCGTGTGAATCTAAATAAGGAAAACCAGGTTTTATCTAACAATCTCCTCCTAAAACCTGTGGTATATCTACCTTATTTCGTTTCAACTCCGTTTTGAGCCCTATGGCTCGGTGTCCCTGGCGGCATGTCCTCCAAACTCCACGTCTTGTTCAGCCGCCTCTTCTTCGAGTTGGCGTGCCGCCAGTCCACCATTTCGTTTCAACTCTGTTTTGAGCCCTATGGCTCGGTGTCCCTGGCGGCATGTCCTCCAGACTCCACGTCTTGTTCAGCCGCCTCTTCTTCGAGTTGGCGTGCCGCCAGTCCAGGTGAACCTGTGGTATATCTACCTTATTTCGTTTCAACTCCGTTTTGAGCCCTATGGCTCGGTGTCCCTAGCGGCATGTCCTCCAGACTCCACGTCTTGTTTAGCCGCTTCTTCTTCGAGTTGGCGTGCCGCCAGTCCACCATTTCGTTTCAACTCCGTTTTGAGCTCTATGGCAAGGTGTCCCTGGCGACATGTCCTCCAGACTCCACGTCTTGTTCAGCCGCCTCTTTTTCGAGTTGGCGTGCCGCCAGTCCAGGTGGTTCACCTCTTCCTAATAGGTCTTCCATCTTCCGGTACCTAGCCGAGAGGTTGACTGGTTGCTCTATTGCCAGCTTTAGGATGTAAAGGCGAGAAATCAGGTTTTATCTAACAATCTTCTCCTAAAACCTGTGGTATATCTACCTTATTTCGTTTCAACTCCGTTTTGAGCCCTATGGCTCGGTGTCCCTAGCGGCATGTCCTCCAGACTCCACGTCTTGTTCGACCGCCTCTTCTTCGAGTTGGCGTGCCGCAAGTCCAGGTGGTTCACCTCTTCCTAATAGGTCTTCCATCTTCCGGTACCTAGCCGAGAGGTTGACTGGTTGCTCTATCGCCAGCTTTAGGATGTAAAGGCGGTTTTGCCGTGCACCAAACTTGCGTGAGCAACCGCCGTCGATCATCACGGATCCTAAGTAGCCCGCGTTTGATGAAAATGTGGCAGCCGGCCTTATCGAGTTGACCCAGGCTCACAATATTAGCCTTGAGTCTCGGGATGAAGTAGACGCCGGTCAGCTTGTGATGATTGCCTCCCTTGCCGACGAACAGGACGGTGCCGTGCCCTTCGATCTCGACGATAGAGCCGTAGCAGAGTTTCACCGTCCCGCGAATCCCCGAGTCAAGCTCAGAGAACGCAGACTTGGCCCCAGTCATATGGTTTGTTGCCCCCGTGTCGAGGACCCATTGCCAGTGCTCTTGCTGCTCACCTCTTTTACTTATTTGAGCGAACATTCGCTCCTCCTTCAGTTGAATTGGCTCCCCAGCCGGTGCCTTTGTTATGCACACAATTGGAGCTCTTCCTCGGGTTTGACGCTCACTGGAGCAGTTATGCCGTCGTCGATTACCTATGTGGATTTGGGGAGCTCTTCCTCGGGTTTAAGGACGTCAGGTAGGACTGATGCAGTCACCATGAAAAGGGCCGGGGCTCGTCCTTTTGATCCGCCTCTTTCTCGCGCATGCGCCGGTGAGATTTCCACGGCTTCTTACAAGAATATGTGTTAGATATTTATATTGATGACTTGAGTATGAATACAAAAAATTCACAAAATACATCTTTAAAATGGTAGATATGGTTTTATTTACTAAATGTATTTTTATTATGTATAACAATCTACCGTATATAATGATTTACATTCATTACTATACATTAGATGTTTATTATATATGACCATTTAGAATAAACGTCATTTAACTATAGTCTTACTATGTGTAGCCAGTCATTAAGTAAGTTATAAATAAGCAACCAACTTCTAAGTGAACAAAACTTTCATATAAGTCTTTTAATAAAAAAGAAGTTTTCATTTAAGTTCTCTCATGATGAATTTAAAAAGTAATTTTTATTGAATTCAAACGTGCTTGTAAGGAAATAAATTTAACTAAAGAAAGTAGTGACAACATTAGAAATAATAATACGTGACAACCCTACTTTTCCATTAAAAAATAAGGTTACTACATGTATGTATTAACTATTATGTGGGTCCGTCCATCTACAAATATTGAGGTACATAGGTTCTTGGGTCTAGCTGGGTATTATCTACGTTTCGTGCGAGATTTTGCCAATATAGTTTCACCATTCATGCACCAGACTAGGAAGGGTGTTCCATTTGTGTGGACTGAGACATTTGGAGCGAGGTTCCAAGGTTTGAAGCACAGGTTAGTGTCGATGCCAATATTTACAGTTCTAAAGATTTAGGAGGTTATAATGTTAGTAGTGATGCCTCCAAGAAAGGGTTCGAGTGTGTGTGGATACAACATTGGGAGGTCATAGCCTATACATCTCGTTAGTTAAAGGACATGCATCTCGTTAGTTATATTGGAATTGATCATAATGTTTAGTTAAGTTAAGTTATTAGTAGGTCCTCAGCATATTATATTAATTGCTATAGGTAAGAGTTAGACGTTGGATTGTTGTTTCGAGGTGTCTACCAAATTGTTAACGACTTTGACCAAGACCAACCAAGTAAGTGACCTTATTGTTTGAGTTAGGCTATTGTTTGATCTATGATGGTGCATGTCATGTGGCTTATACATGTACAATAAATATGTGTTATGTTTATGTTATGAGATGTTTATGTATCTTTGTATTGATATGAGACATACGTCACATATGCATGTAACCCATTACACTACTTTTATGAATGAACTGAAACGTCATGAATGAAATGTATATCTTACATGTAAAGTTTGTGATGGATTGTGAGACGTCATGCATACATATTATATAAATGAACTCTGTTATGAAAGGAAAAAGAAATGAAAGATATTAAATGTTATGTTATGAAAGGTAAATTACGGAACCTTATGCATGTTTGTATATCATATGCATTGAGATACTTTTTCATTATGTTATGTTAGTACGGGCGTGTACGTTTGATATTTATGTTCGCCGTGATATCATGCTAGCATTTTTTTTCTGTGGCGTGTGGTGACGTATAATGTGCTGTGCTCGACCAAGTCAAGCCCAGGGGTACGATGCGAGCCCACCCTGTGGGCCCATGTGCATGGACGTAGGCCGTGTATGAAGAAGTACCATGCATCCAATCATTTCCGAAACTATAAGAGCCCAAGGCTATGTTATGTTTATGACAGATAGGTCTGACTCATATATTGCATGTGTTTACGTAACAAACTCCAACGGTTGGGTCACTTACTGAGTATTTTATAAAATACTCAAGCCACGTACTAACTTAATCTCTCCGGTAAAGGTAAAGATCCTATGAACTGATGAAGGTGAACGTTGGGCAGGCCATGGAAGTCAGAATAGATAATAATAAGGCAGTTGAATGTTTTGATGTTTTGAACTTTAAGTTAGTACATGATAGGACATATTGGATTTCAGTCAATTTTGTTAGGGGTTTGTGTGAAGCTAGATTTTTCTTTAAAAACAATTGAATTTCATGTTTTGAATTAATTATGTAAGTCCATGGCCTTATTTTAAAAATGTCTATTATGAATTTCTGCATTTATGTGCAGGCATGAGTTGACGTCACTAATTAGCTTAAGAAAATTAGGGGTGTTACATTTTATGTTATGATATGAATGATATATATGTTATGAATCTACCTTGCGATATGAATGATATATAATGCTTGAACCTTCACATATTACACCACGCATATTATGTTAACATGTTCACATTGTGCCTATGAGACATTGATAAACCATGTATATTAACCATAGAAGATTTATCCAATATACGTGTGTATGTCTCATAGGAATGCTATGTCATAAAAAATAATGTATGATTTGCATCATAACTATGTATCATGATTCGAAACTATAGGACCTCATTCATTTCACATGTCACATGCATCGAGAGAATTTCTCGTAATGATTAGTACACATGTGTACACTTTCTTATTATGTACACTATGATATTATGCATGCTCCTTCCCCCTTTGTGGTTTCTGACAACGTGAGTGTTTGCGAGCCTGCCATCAGACCCATGAGATATGTATACGAGCTCACTTAATGGGTCCATGTGTGCATGTGTGTTTTGTGTATAGAAAAGTACTACACATCAAACCTTACTCGAACTTGAAGTAGAGAATAAGGTCATGATGTCTTAAGAAAAGATAGATCTCACCATGATTGTATGTGATTGCATCTTTTTTAGGCAAAGGTAAGCCAATGTATGAATGACGGTGTCATTGTGGAGACGACCATGGAAGTGAAGTCAAGGTAGTTGCATTTGCATGTAGCAGCCCTTAGATTTGATAAGTGTGTTGCATTATTTTAAATGGTTGTAGTTTGATTTCGATATTTGTTGGTTTAAATGGTTTTTTTATGAATCTTTGTTTTAGTAAATTATTTTAAAGGATTTCTGCACTTGGTAGTCATGACATGCATGTCGAAGGGGTCTTATTTTTTAATGGAAAATTAGACTCGTTAGACAATAAGTAATCGTTTGTACTCGATATATAATCTATATTTTTTTAATTTTCATACTCATTTAAAATGCATTTTAAGTACATCAATTGATAAACTTTAATGATATAATAAATTAGATATATTTTATGGTGTATCAAATGTTTTATGTAATAGTTAAAAATAAAAACAAAAGTCCCCGTGGAAGGAAGGAAAATCATGACGAGTTGTGAGAATTCTCGTGAATCTAATTGTCCATGCCATATTGAAGAAAAATACTTCACTCATTTAATTTAGATCCATGATATGTCATTCCTCCTTGCTTAATTTGAGATACCTTTCACATATATTTTAGACACTTTCCCAGCAAATGTTTCATAAACATGTGGGATTAAAAGAAAGTTTAGTATGGCATTAATATTCATTTTGAGATTGTTATATCCATGGTTATTATTTGTTTTACAGAGGGAGCTTGAAATTGGTCATTGCTAAAGGGTGTAATGCCTCTAAGAATTTGACCTAGATTTAGAATTTGAATCTAACTTGTAACGGTCTTGATATTGTTGGTGTTAATATAACACATACGGAAGCAATTTGGATCTTAGGCAGTTTTAGAACATCAATTATAGTAAATAACTAGCATGTTCATAAATATTAAAGTTTAATGAGTCTAAATACTAACCTTTTGTAGTTCAAACTCCATTTTCCTCACGAATCGGTTTCGGACCACCACTAGTGTCTTCTCCACTATCCTCCGGCCTTAGAACGGGATTGTGGAATCCGGTGAGTGACTAAACTTGGGGTGATTTTGTATATGTGAAGAGAGTGTTTGTGAGAGGAGGTTTTTCACCAAGAAGAAGAAGACCTTCCATGTACCATGATCACTCTATTTAAAGAGTCATGTTTGCATGTTCATGCAAATTTGAGATCACCAAATTTTGACACTTAAAATTCCACTCAAATGTTTGGGATTATGTGGCAAGCATGCATGTTTGACTTAACCAAATTTTCACATAGTAAATAACTAAAACAACTTTATTTTCTTGGTTGTTCTCACAAAGGTTTGTTCCACAAAAGCAATTAAGATTCGACATTTTCATCCACTAACTTAGATCATTATTTAATAAGGTTGAGAACGACCATTTTTCCATGCGTGCAAGAACTCAAATTTGTTTAGATGATTATTTAACAATGAAAAGCCATTACTATCTGCCAACCATATGCATCTTTCATTACCCCATCGATCAGAAAGCCATGTTCCCTTTTTTGACCAGAAAACGTCGAATGAAGCATGCTCTAATTTGCTCTCAAAGTCACACCAAAACAATATCGTTTGAAAAAAATCTCCTTAAAGTCCCAATTGAATTGGGTTCTGGATTGATGATATGCACGCCTAAGTCCATAGCCAATCCGAAATTTTAGGTTAAATACACCCAAACTAAGATAAATATATACATATAAATTTTAAGAAGTGTACAAAAATAAAAACATTAAAATACGAAAATAAAACCATTAAAAACCTAATAAATATTATGTAAAAATTAAATAGTTTAATTTTTTGTTTTTAAAATTTCAAAACTTAAAATAAAAACTTAGATTCCACCCTGAGTTTGAAGATATATATATATTCTCTACTAACCAAAATCTTCGTATTTTTATTTGCAATGAGTATGAAGAGGTGGATTTGAAGAATGGTTCCAAATCACCACTTCTCACTTTGTCAATGGAAGTTAGAGAAAGGAAAGCCACATTTACAAAATGAGCCCTTATATTTTCAATTCTTCAATTGATCCATCCATTCTTAAATTTTTATTGAATTTTTCCATTTTTAGTTTCCTCTTTTAAAATTCTACTTAATTTCTTACCCAATTTATTTCTACAACCTAATTCAAATTTATTTAGCCCATTTTACTTATTACTATAAAGTTATACATTCCCTTTTTCTTTTAAAATTTCATTCTCGATTCTTTTCTAATATTTGATCTATTATAATTACAAAATTAACTAAAGTTTAAATTCTTATGGGTCTAAAAAAATATATTTTAATTCAAACCTAACACATTAAACTAATCAACCTTTTTATTTATATTCAATATCAAATATCTTAGTTTTTTTTTTTTCACTAAAAAAAGTTAACTTTAAATTAGTAATTTTTCTAAAATTTTGTTCTTATTTAGAAAGCACTATATTTAATGTCATTTGATGCACACCATTTAAACAATTTTCAAAGCTTTTGAAAAAAAAAAAATCAAAATCAAATACATTTTTCTTACTGCTCTCTAAAATTCTAATCCAACGTGACCAGTAAAAAGATTGGCATTTTAATCATTCATATCGAGCAAATTGGCTCATACACTATTAAGTTCATTACAAGAGCTACGTTTTGATTTGATATCCTACCGTTCTTAAATATGGTACCCAAGCTTGTTGTAGCCATGATCGAGAGCCCAATAACTCTTCATTTTCGATCTCGGTGTTTATCCATGAGATCATCAACAGTAGTATTCATTTCTCTTTTAATACGACCCAGAGAAGTTAATAAAAGAATCGTTTCGACAACTTTACACTTCAAGAGTAAAAAATTCTACCGTTTATATCATTCGTTTAAACGTTCTTTCTCTGGTTACACGTTCCACACAATGACGAAAACGTCCCAACAACTAAGAAGAAAAAGAATCAAGGAAGGTAACTATTTTCAAGAGCTGGTTGTGTTCTTACCATTGAAGCAGAAGGCAGTTAACTTTTCCCAATCCAAACAGTATCAAAACTCTCTCCTCTTTCAGACACCTTCTCCATATCCTTAATGTTTTTCCTCCACACTAACCTCAAAACCGCCATTAAAACAAACCCCACCAAAGCTAACCTACCATTCCTTAGCACTCAGAGATGTCAAGCCAACTTCGGATATTTGTGAAGTCACTTACCAAGGTAGCTAAGTTAAAAACCGGTATCTTGAGTCAAAAGCGCCAAATAGAAGTTGCGGGACAAAGTCGAATAAAATTTTAGGCTCGAGATTGGGTAAGGAAGACAGAACGTTGGATTTTCCAACCCTCTCAGATCTGAGAGGTTAGGCCCTTACGAACCAAACAAACACCATAAACAGGATTTGGGGGAGGAGGAGACTCGGAAACGAAAGAAAAAGGAGGAAAAAGAATGTCAAAATGACGTGATTGAGGAGAGAGAGAGAGTCACCAAAAATTCTCTAGTAATCGGGGTGAGGGAGACGAAGTTCGACCCGAGATCCGACTCACGACCCAAAACCCACAGGCAACCCTAACCTAGGTGAGGGGTGGAGAAGATGAAGTCAACCGGTCGGACCCAAACTCGAATACTCGCAACCTGATTATAGCCAAGCAATGGACCTAGTTTGCTCCAGTAACCTAAAATACAAAGCTTCGGCCCAACAATGAAATAAGATACCCACTAGCAACCAGTCCAGTAGTCTAGTTCCTCTGTGCTTGGCCCAAAAACCCACATTCAAACCAAAAATACACAGAACATGGCCCAACCCATGATCCACTCACAAACCTATGTGCCCACATGAACATTCAAGACCCATGCCTCGACCCACTTCGCGACCTGCTCATGTGTCAATGTCCCTCAACGACAGGGTCACTACGGCATACACCAGCCCCTTCGGCTCAGCTTCTCGGAATTCTAGGCTAAAAAATGACATAATTGGCTCGATTTGACATTTTTGACACCAACCTTTTTTACCTTTATGAACCTGACTATATTTACTGATGATGGGCTTGAGCTATTACTAATGATTAGCTAGAATAGCTCAGTTGATTAGAGCGTGTGGGCTTTAATAACAAGGTCGGAGGTTCTACTAATATGAATGAATTCATTCCTTAAGGTAGTGGAAAACATCTTTTGAATAGAAATTTTGAATCTATTTAATAAAACAATAGCACTTTATAAAAGAAAACCTTTCTAAGTAAGTTGTCAAAAGTGGGATTTCAACCCACACACTCTCACAAGGACTAAAACTTGATAAAACTTGACTCCTAACGCCTTCGACCACTCTGCTATCGTAACTATTTATTGTGAGACCTAACATTGGTTGGAGAGCGGAATGAAGCATTCCTTATAAGGGTGTGGAAAACTCTCCCTAAAAGACGTGTTTTAAAACTTTTAAAGTTACGGCGATACGTAACAGGCCAAAACAAATAATATCTGCTAGCAATTGGAGAGGATAACCAAACATTTCCTATAAGGTTGTGGATATCTCTTCCTAGTAGACATATTTTAAAATCGTGAGGCTGATGGTGATACGTAATTAGCCAAAGTAGACAATATCTGAAAGAGGTGGGCTTGGTTTGTATCAAATTGTATTAGAGCTAGTCATCGGGTGGTGTGCCAACGAGATTGCTAGGAACACAAGGGGGTGGATTAAGAAATCCCACATCGGTTGGGGAGGGGATGAAACATTTCTTATAAGCATGTGGAAATCTCTTACTATTAGACGTGTTTTAAAACCGTGAGGTTGACGACGATATGGAATGAGTCAAAGTAGACAATATCTAGGCTAATATTCATAATTTGTTGGAATAGTTTAGTTGGTTAGAGCGTATGATTGTTAACGTTAAGGTCGGAAGTTCAAATCTCTTTTTAGCAATGGGAAAAATTTAACCCTCCAACCAAAGTGGACAATGTCATATAATTATGTAGGTTCGTGATTCCTAACATTGTTACATAGTCTTAATCTAGCTTTCTTAATAATAATATTGTGTTCTTTTTAGGGGTAGCTTCAATACAAAAACATAATGTAAAAAATATTTTCGCATAAAGCAGTTACATCATGCATATTCTAGTGACTCTAGGTCCCTAGAAAACTAGGGTCGTTACATATAATCTACACCTGAACTTTCTATAACCTAAAGAAAAACCCGTGGCAACTCACTCGATCAAGGATTTGATTACCGCCTACAAGTAGGTTACTTATTTAGTTGCACTAGATATTACTTTTCCTTTTTGGGTGATCATTAATTGTTAGTTAAGGTCACAGAGGAGGGTCATCTCGAGCCGTTAGTTCTATGTGTACAAGTTGTTGTCCTTAATTTTTGAATCTCGTTCCAATTTTTTCTTTGTCATGTTAGTTCTATATGTTACGAGTTGTTGTCCTTAGTTTTCAAATCTTGTTCCAATTTTTATGAAATTTTGTCTTTTGCAGGACGTGTCATGAATAATGATTTGAAGTCTTGAAAATTGAGTTATTATAGTTGTGCTTTGAAGTCTTTAAAATTGAGTTAGTACAGTTGTGCCCCATTTAGCTTATCCCAACTATTCCCGACCATTGGTGCCACACAGTTTAACTCTTTTAAGCTTACCAGAAATCAGGTAATTTAGTAATGCTCTTACCATTTCCCCTACTATGGATCCAAGTTGCAATAGGTGAGTTGGCGAATATGTAATATATGACTATATAGCTCCTCGAAGATCAGATGACTTGCAACTTGAAATTAGTTGGCGAATATCTTACAAAAAGACCAAAACCTTAATAAAAAAAAAAAATTATGAGTCAGTTAATAGTGGGCCAAGTAGACAATTTGTTACGAGCAAAAAATTATGGTTTGAGAGGAGAATGAAGAATAACTTATAAGTGTCTGTAAACATCTCTCTAGTAGCGTGTTTTAAAACTGTGATTCTAACGACGATTTGTTACGGGCAAAAATGGACAATATTTTTTAGCCGCTTGAAATGGGAACAAAGCATTCCTTAGAAGAGTGTGGAAACCTCTCTCTAGTAGACTCGTTTTAGAATTGTGAGGTTGATGACGATACGTAATGGGCAAAAGCAAACAATATTTGCTAGCGGTGGGTTTGGGCTATTACAAAAGCTATTAGAGTTAGTCACCAAGCGGTGTGCCAGCGAGGACGCTGGGCCCCCAAGGAGAGTGGATTGTGAGATCCAATATTGGTTGGAGAGGGGATGAAACATTCATTTTGTGTGGTGGGCTTAAGCTATTACAAATAATTGACTGGTATAGCTTAGTTGGTTAGAGCATGTGCTTGTTAACCACAAGGTTGGAGGTTCAAACCCTCCTTCTAGCGATGAGAATAAGTCTACCTACTCTAAATTAATTGTGAAGGTAAATCAGAGGTGAAGTGTTTGAAGTGTGAGCGGCTCATGCCTAGTGACGGTTGAAGCCCAGGTCAATGGGTATGTGTGTGTATGTGTTTTATGATAACCATGATTTCATGTGCTGTTGCATACACCGGCTCCTTCGGCTCAGCATCTCGAAGTCCTAGACTAAAAAATGGTGTATTAGGCTTGGTTTGAAATTTTGACACCGACCTTTACATTTTTTGCCCTTTCGAAGCTTATTTTTAGATTAGAAATATTTAAGGTCAGTATAACGTCTTATTTCTGAAGTTCAAGTTAAATTAGATTAGAAATGTAAATTACTAACGAAGTGAGATGGACGTTTTAATAGGAAACAACTCCCGACAGCACTTGGAGTAACTTCGAGAGACAAAATTTAAACGTACTTGAGTTTAGAGAAAATGTCGTCCAAGACCAACCAAGTAAGTGGTCTTACTATCGGCTAAGTCGGACAACTTGATTTATCTATGACGACACATGCCTAGTGATCCTTGCACGTGTCATTTATGTTTTATATTTTATGAGGTGGTGATTATGACTATGTTATTTGATGATGCTGTATGATGTTATATTATGTTATATGATGATGTTACATGATGACGTTGTATCATGATGATATGATGAGAATGATCCATGATAACATGACGATGTAAGAAGGAAGATTTAAGATTGATTAATATGACATTATTCTGTATTAAGACGTGGTGCATGTATTAAATGACATGATCCACTATGAGACTGAGTATTTTTAAGATACAACCCTAGCCAATGTTAATGATGATGAACGTATGAAGGCCAAGGCATGCATATTACGTAGAGTAATATGTGAAGTGTATATAGGGTTGTGTCATAAAGATGTTCTAAAGATGAAAAACCCTAGGGACCTCATGCATTTTGTGTGTACATATACATCAAGTTACTTCCCATTTATGATGATGAGTACGGATGCTTACACTACGATGATAATCATCATCATGCCTTACATGACACTCAGGGGTCTGCTGACCCTTAGACGTCGCTACAGTCAGTTAGCTCGACTATGATGGGTCGAGAGGGTGTGTACCGTCTGGAGATCCATGTGTTAGGCTATGGAGCCTGATGCTTATTTATAGCTTGGTCAACGGTTATATCCGGTAAAGCTATATTTGGTAAAACTATATATAGTAAAGTTATATATGGTAAAGCTATATCCGGTAAAGCTATATATGGTAAATAGCTATATATAGTAGATGGCTAAATCTGGTAAAGCTATATATAGTAAACTAAACCATATATATATCTGGTCCGGTAGAGCTTTGAAAATGTACTCTCTATTCTCTGTACTCTCTCTTACTGTACATACGTGAAGTCATCAATAAAAACAAATTCTTTTAGCCAGAGTTCTCCTTGCACTTTTCTCTATCCCATTCTTTGTGTTCATCTAGATCAAGCGTGTGCATTATTGTGCGATCCTAACAACTGGTATCAGAGCTAACGACTGGTATCGATCCCGACAACTGGTATTAGAGCTAACGACTGATATCGATCCTAACACCATGCTCGCACGTGTGAGTCATGTGTAGGGAAGTACTACACATCCAATTTTTTCTAGACTGGAGGGCACCCTATGATATTTTTAACAATAGGTTCCTAAGATCATTAGTTGCATGTGTTTGCATTCCCTACCCTCAATAGTGGGTCACTTATGAGTATTTCTTAAAATACTCAAGCCTTTGCTACTTCTATTTCAGGTAAGGGCAAGACACCCCTATACAACTGATGACGACATCACAAATAGAGATAATGACACGTGCATAGAATAGTAGTATTTTATTTTCCTAGGCATAAGTTAGTATAGGGCAATTTTACTTTGATGTTTTAATTGTTTTAGTTACTATTTATTTATGTTGTTTTAAATATGCTTTCAAATGAGTAAGTTCATCACAGTATTTTAAGATGAAGTTTAAATGTTTACTTTCATATAAGAGCATAGGATATGATGACGGTAGTAACTTTAGGCTAATAGAAATCTAGGGTCATTACCGTTGGTAACAAAACTCTAGGTTATAGATTCGATAGACTTGCCTACGAGATAGGCTTGGCACGTTCCATGGTTTCACCATCGATGTCCCATCACTGTCAGATATGTCTTGTATAAGATAAGAAAAAGAAATGCCTTTAATTGCATGTGCTTTCCTGTTTACCAATATTGATGTAATTTAGTATCAAATATGTTAAGCTCTAATTATATGATTTATGGTAGCATTATGTTCCACTTAGTTGTATTTTTATGAATATGTCATGTTTGCTAAATTATATGTTGTGATTATATGTGATATGATGCAATCTATGTTAGCGAGATTAGACTTAAGAAAAATTATATATTGGTTTTAGAATCATGCCACATAAGGACGCTGAAGAGGACGACGAGGAAGGAGACGACCCTGTATTAGAGGTAGAGGAAGAGGTGGAGGTGAAGATAGCCCACTTCGTGAAGGTTTAGAGACTAGGACGGACGCACCTTAAGTTGTGCTACCTCAGGCTGCGCACCTCCAGTAGCACCGATAGCTGAAATAAATCCCACTACAAGCCTAGTGTGAGACTCGTTTCAGGCAATACGATGATGCCCACTCAACAAGCCAATAGGGTGTGGAAAGGGGAATGTAGCCAACAAGCGAATAGGCCATCCTAACTGCTAATTGTTATAAGTAAGAATTACTATTTCCATTGGTGTGATGCTTAGGGGGTGATGCCTTTTAGAGAACCAAAAGTAAAACAACTAGAACTTATTTTTGAACGTGGACAATATCATACTATTATGGAGGTTCGTGATTTCTAATCACCAAGCATTCTCGATGAGATTTCATGGGTAATATTATTTATCCTTTTATATTGAAGCAAAACCCTTGAATTGAGTTATAATGTTTTAGTAATTTTCCTTTTCTATTAAATCAAAACCCTTCTAAGTGTCGAATTCAAATTAGGGAATACAGGCTAAATATATACGATATATTTAACCTCATTTTTTTAAATTATGAACAAAAAGAGAGAATTTGAGATATTTAAATAAGATTTAAATATTTTAATTATGAATAGTGATTCATAATCATTATGTGCGAGAATTGATTGGGATTGACATTTTATTTAATGTTAAATATTAATTAATTTTTTAATTAATCATTTAATATTATTTTGATTTGAAATTAATTATTTAAATTAATTGTTGAATTAAAATTAAAAAAGTCAAAATGTTTATTCACCTAATGGAAAAATGCATGTTTGAATTTGTGGAATATTGAGTCAATATATAGTTTAACCAAACTTGCATGTTTTCCCCATAATCCCACAAATTTGAGTGGAATTTTAAGTTTCAAAATTTGGTTTAACCAAACATGCATGTTTGCCAAATAAACCTGAGTGTCAAAATTTGGTAATCTCAATGTGCATGAACATGCAAATATGACTCTATAAATAGAGTGATCAAGGTATATGGAAATTCTTCTTGAAAAACTTTGAGAAAATCTATCAAAATTCTCTCTTCACATATACTAAATTCCTATCAAGTTTCATCACTCACCGGATTTCACAATTCCGTTCTAAGGCCGAAGAATAGTAGAAACGACACTAGTGGTGGTTCAAAACCGTTCGTGAGGAAAAAGGAATTTGAACTACAAAAGGTTAGTATTCAAACGCATTGAGTTCTAATGCTTTTGAACATGCTAGCTAATTTACTATAACTGATGTACTTAGAGTGCCTAAGATCCAATATTGCTTAAGCACGTGTTATAGTAAATTAATAACTTATCAAGATTATTTTTACTTTCTTGGCCAAATAAGAAGTTGCTGGCCAATCGAGGACGAAACCAGCGGGTCGAGACAACAAGGAATCCTTTTCTGAGTCTGTTTTAAGTACATGTACTTTTGTTGTTGAAAACTTACTTTGATTATTTTGTGTGGTAAAATATACTTGATTCACATGTTTTACTTGTCATGTATGAAATTTTTTGTTTTATGACCGATTTTTTAAGCAAAATATCTATGTTAGTGGTAACTCATGTGAATCGAGCAGTCGATGAACAGGTGTTATAGAAGCATTGCTCGAGAACCATGCGGTAACAGCGGGGATCGTCCCAAGGCATCCAATCGTGTATTATTTTGAATTTCTACATTTAGTTTTTAATTATTTGTTGACTATTGGTCAAGGTAAGAAGCGCTGCTTGAGAACTATGTGGTCACAGAGGGTGTCCTCCCAAGGAATCTAGTCGTCTGTTTATTTTAAATTTCTACATTTCTTTTTTAGTTGTTTGTTGGTGGTCGGTCGAGGTAAGAGGCTGCAAGACTCCAAAAATGAAACCAAGCCACCCATGTAAGACCGAAAGGATCCAATAAAGAAATTAAGAGGATTAAGCAAGGAAGGGTCTTAAGCAAGTAATTTCTGTACCCTAATGAGTAACTAAGGAATAAGGCCTTTGGAGAAGTACTGGGAATGAAAGCGTACGCGAAAAGGACGAAAAGGTCACTTTCCAATTTTTATGAAAATTTCTGGATATTTAATTCCTTATCTAGAGGGAATTTCAAGATGCTCAAGGACGGAAAAATGACAAACAAGAGATGAAGAAATTTTTAGGAAAATTATGAAGTTTTTGAAAAATAATAATAATAAAATATTCTGAAACTGGCAAATTACCAAATTACCCTAATGATATGGATAATTACAAAAGTGCCATTCTGTTGAAAATAAAAACCTCTGCATGTGACCATCTACACAAAGTCCTTCGAATCTTAAAATCATGTCGTTGGATTTTCTCCAAATTTGGATACAATCTACAATGTTCAAAGATCATCAAATCCAACAGTCGGAATTTAAACTCGAAGTTGGTAGCTCGCTGATCGGAGAGGATATTTTCGACGAATTATCCAAAATATTCCAAATCATGATGATTCTGGAGCTCTCAATGTCAGTGGAAGCTTCCCCTATAAAGTCTGAAGTTGGGGCAAAGTTTTAAGACAAGAATCGAGTGATGAGAATTCCTAAAACTCAAGTTTGAATCTCTTAGATTATGAGTTTTTCTTTCTCGAATTTCTTCCAAATTCGAGGGCTATGGTTAATCATTTTCCTTCCTACCAACTCCTACATATTTCATATGGGATTTACAACAAGTTTCGTGAAGGAATCTGGCACTGAAAAGTTTTATAATCGGCTGCCCAACAAAAGGTTTCTAGATAATCAAAACCATTAGATGTCTATATAGAACTGTAAAAAGGTAAAACCAGAGGGGTCTGATAAGAAATAATCGAGAGCTACCCATAAAGAAGACGAAGTCCAAAGTCAAAGGTCAAATTTTGACCAATAAAAGTCAAAGGTAGGTATATGTTGACCTTCCCTCGATTTTCTCAATTTTAACCTCCTTCCTGACCGGTTCTCATGAAAATCTTTATGGTTCCAGAAACTAGAATAAATAAGGAGTCTGTGGAAGGAAATTTTAGATAATTCGGATACTAGAAGCTCAAGAACGGAAATCCCAAATGTCGACGAGGAGGTAAGTAGTGACCTTGGACGTTTGGTTAAAAAATACTTGTAGGAACCCATTGGATTTTCCATATGAACCCTAAAATAAGTATGAATTTAGGATATATGAAAGAAAAACAAAAAGAAGTGTGTGATCAAAATGCTCAGGATTTAAATAACGTTTAAATAACCCATTAAATGAACTCCTAGGACGACTTATGAAAATTTGAAAGCTATTGGAACACGTTAAGTAGCAAAACCAAGAATTATGGGTAAAATGACCAAAATGCCCCTAGGACGACTTTCAAGGTCTATACATGCTCCAAATGGTTTCGTACTTCTTATAAGGTCTATAATGAAGGACATGAAGATATGTTTGTAGTTTCAAGTTGATTGGAGCAAGTTTGGAACCTAAACCAAGTTAGTACCCAAGAAACACCACAAGAATCAAGACTCTTCTAGAACCCTCTAAAGAACTCCTTAGGAATCTATGACCTTCTAGAACAACTCATGCTAAGATGGGTTCATATGGTTACAAATGCAAGTTACAACTTATGCCTCAAGGAATTACAAACCTTAGAAACTTACAAGATTGAGAACAAAGAACAATACCACACAAGCTTTACAACTACCCAAGTAAGAAGATGCAAGGTACCACTCAAGGATAAGGGACCTATGACCTCCCACCAAGCAATGCTTTTTGAGGCCCAAGATTTCTTCTTCTAGGTGGGATGTCCTGCACCATGTTTTCTTTGCAGAACATCATGATTGGCCTCATTTCTCTCACCTAGAAGACATGCCCTGCACCATGTTACGGGTACCCAAAAGATTTGTAGGATGCCATGTTCATGTATGCACCAACCACATGACCTTTATGGTTTATCATGGGGAGTAGTCTAGGGTCATGATGAACAAGAAGATAGTAAGTTACCCTAGCCAATAATCAACTCCTAAGACCTCCTAAGGTACAACGTGCTCATGACTTGGACTACGCTGCTTGGAACGCATGAAGCCTTGAGCGTAGGGTTTCAGACTGTATCATAGGGCAAGCCCTTGATGTAGGATTAGACCACATCTCTTGGAACTTAAGAAGTCTTGGATGTTGGTTTTCAGACTATGCCGCTTGGAATGCATGAAGCCTTGGGCATAGGTTAGCAGACAGTATCGGAGGGCAAGCTCTAAGATGCGGGTTAAGACTACGTCGCTTGGAACTCATGAAGCCATGAACGTAGGTTAAGATTGTATCGCTTGGAACACATGAAGCCTTGGACACAAGATTGTTAGGTGCATAGCTAGTGCCATAAATCCCAGGGGGAGTGTCTTGGAGAACGAATCAAGAACAGAACAAGAACAAAGAAAGTATCAGGAACAAGAGAAAGATCAAGGTCTAGAACATGGATCAAAATCCAAGTTCTAAGGACTAGAACCAAGAACCATGCACTAAGGCCCTTAAAGGATAACAAACGTTTCATAATCCAGGGACCAAGGTCCTCAGGATAATCAAGATAAGAACCCCAACTCAAGAACAAGAACTGGAGAACTTAAGTACTTACAACAATAACAAGAACCAGAGAACTTAAGTACTTACAACAATAACAAGAACAAGAACAAGAACAAGACAACAACAAAAAACGTGGTACCCTAGAATATTAAGGACACGACTAAGAGCCTACAAGTAGGCTACTTACAGAGTCCTTGTCTCATTCTTTATTCTCCATTTGTTTTAGGTAATAAGGAGTTGGTCGAGGTCGGGAGCAGACTCTGAAGCAGGTGCCATAGACAAACCTCACTCGTTGTCCTCAACCCATTTGTTTTAAAATGTTTTGTGCCCGTTCCTTATTTTGTGTTTTAACTAGTATGTTGTGTTTTAAATACTTATGTATACACTTTATTTTGATATTACGTAAATATAATTTTTTAAATTCTTTTGTTTATTTCATGAAATTTTTTCTGGTCTTTTAGAACCCTCGTGACAGCCTGATCCTTACAGAGTGGTATCAGAGCCCAAGGTTTCTCTTTGGCTAGCTTGATCCTAACTATATATTACTTTTCCTTTTTCGGGGATCACTAATTGTTAGTTAAGGTCACAAAGGAGGGTCGTCTCGAGCCGTCAGTTCTATGTGTTACGAGTTGTTGTTCTTAGTTTTCAAATTTCGTTCCACTTTTTATCATTTTTTTCTTTGTCATAGTTCTATGTGTTACGAGTAGTTGTCCTTATTTTTTGAATCTCGTAACAATTTTTATCAATTTTTTTCTTTGCTAGTACGTGTCATGAAAAATGATTTGAACCCTTGAAAATTAAGTTATTATAGTTGTGCTTTGAAGTTTTTAAAATTGAGTTATTACGGTTGTGTCCTATTTAGCTCATCTAAGCTATTCTCGGCCATTGGTGCCATGCAGTTTAACTCTTCTAAGCATACCAGAAATCAGGTAATTTAGTTATGCTCTTACCAATTCCCCTACAATCGATTCAAGTTCCAACAGGTGAGTTGGCGAATATGCAATATATGACTATATGACATATATGACTCCTGAAAGATCAATGACTTGCCACTCGAGAATAGTTGGTGAATATCTAATAAGAAGACCAAAACCTAAGAAAGAAAAAAAATAAAAAAATACAAAAAATACAAAAACAAAAGCTTGGAGAATTAGTTAATTTCTTTGATTCAAGGTTTTTTTGCTTCAACTAAACTTTATGGTTGGGTTGAGAACTAGGGTTGTCCAATCAATTTGATATTAGAGTCTCGGTTGCATCCATGTGGCCTATTCTAGATTTGATTTTATCTTTTGTTTATTTGTTTATGTTTTTCTTTTCTTCAAATCTGTCCATTTATTTCCTACTGTCATTTCCATCCTTTTCATCATCTTTTGACCTTGTTCTTATTTTCTTTTTGAAGATCATATTTAGACGTTGAAAAAAAAAAAACAAAAAAAAATCCTTATCATATTTGTTCATTATAAATGGTAAGGACCATTTATTTTAGACCATTTATATCTTTATTTCAAAATCAAATAATCTTCTATTCACATTCTTTCTTATTCCATCTAAATCTAGAATATTTGTGTTTGATATTTTTTTTTTCCTCATCATTTAGACTTGAAGATAACTTCTAAATTTTCCAGTATTTTATAAGAAAGAAAGTTAGTTGTTCTCAAATCTACACCACCATTCTCTTTCGAATTCTTTTCTCTTCAATCTGCAATTCAATCCAAAAATATATTTGTTCCCTTCTTTCTTTGTTTATTTTTTGTTTTTATTTGGCTGTTATTTCATAATTAACTTTTCTTGATTTCATTGAATAGCTTACTATTATCAGACTTGTTTTATCCATGTATTAGCCTACCTTGATAATAATTTAGTCACTTTCCCAAATAGCCTATCTTTGTGTGTAATAAACACGATTGTCCCTGAGTGTAAAATTAGTGAGTTATGTATGTGAGATCCTAAACATATTTAACTATTGTTTGTACAATCATAAACCAAGACAAAGGAAATGGAGGGGAGATCAATGAAGCTAGGTTGAGAGAAGCACAAGTCAAAACTATTACTCGTTTAAATCAAGTTATTAGTACATCGACAAACAGGATGGAGTAAATTGAAACAGCCTTAGGTAATCTTCAAGGAAGGGAAGTACTCTCGAATGAAGAAGTTGAAAATGAAGAAGATGACAATGTCACTCTTTTAGCAGGACATAGTCCTAGGGGTGGGAGAGAAAGAGTCAGAAGAAGGGGTAGAGAAATTTTAGCACCAAAAAGAATTGGGAGGGAGTAGGAATACGAGGGAGGAGAAGAAAGAGGAGTTGGGGGTAAAGCTTAAAATTTCAACTTTTTATGGGAGATCAGATCCAGAGGAGTATTTGCAATATGAGAGCAAAATTGAGCATGTTTTCGATTGCAACAATTTCAGTGAAGAAAGTAAATTGAAGCTTGTTGTGGCTGAATTTTGTGATTACGCTAATATATGTTGGACATCTTTGAAAATAGAGTGGAGGAGAATTTATGAAAAACCAATTGAAACGTGTAAGGAATTGAAGACATTAAGAAAAAGTTACATTCCGAAGCATTATTCTCGAGTACTCAAGCAAAAACTCTAGATTCTGCTACAGGGATCCAAAAGTATTGAAGAATATTACACAAAAATGGAGGCCCTTATGAATAGAGCATGTATTGATAAAAATGAAGATGATACAACGGATAGATTCCTCGGTGGGATGAACCGAAAACTTTCTCACTAAGTGGATAGGCAAGCATACTTTGATATACAAAAATTGTTACACCTTGCTAATAAAATCGCAGGACAACTAGCTTGGGAGAAGGAGAACTCCAAGAGGTATGCTATTTCTAAGTCTATTACTTACCACGCTTGGAAAAAAAATGCAAATATTGAAAGGATAAATTTCAAGGTTAGAGGCACGTATGAGATTGAAAAAAAGAACAAAGATGAGACATCCACATCCTAGGGTAAAGAGGAAGTGGAGGAATACAAGGTCATATTAGTCGTGATTGTCCTAACAATTGAGTCATGATCATAAAGAATGGACAAATTGTCTCACATAGTGAGGAAAGTGACCAAGATAAGCTAGTTGAAGAAGAAATCTAAGAGAATGAGGAGAAATTGAAAGCTTAAAAATTGTGAAAAGAATAATGATATTGAGAAAAAAAAAAGAAAGTGAGTTGTTTAGCTAGAGTTGGAGGGGTTAGAAGCCGAATGTTTTCACAAAAACCATCTTTATACTTATGTACAAGTAAGGATGTTTGGTCTCTGACGATAACAATTTTTATTTGCCTTGTATGTTTCAATCTCTTTTACAAGAATTTGAGAATGTATTCCAAGATGAAGTACCTAAAGAACTACCTCTCATTAGAGATATTGAACATAAAATAGATTTTATAACGGGTGCAATCATTCCTAATAGGCCAGCTTATAGAGAAAACTCAACTAAGACTAAAGAAATTTAGAGGCAAGTTGGGGAGCTCATGGAGGAGGGCTATATACAAGAGAGTTTGAGTCCATGTTCTGTACCAGTCTTATTGATGCCAAAGAAAGATGGAACGTGGCACATGTGCGTAGATTCTTGAGCCATCAACAAAATCACTGTAAAGTATCGACGTCCTATTCCTAGGCTAGACCATATGCTTGATTAATTGCATAGTTCATATCTATTTACAAAGATTGATTAGAAATCTGGATATCATTAAATTATAAGGCATATAGAAGATGAATGGAAAAGAGCTTTCAAGACTAAGGTTGGATTGTATGAATGACTTTGATATGAACCACGACCAAGGAATTTCCATACCTCAAGGTCCAATTACAAGGACGAGAGCCAAGAAGCTACACAAACCTTATACAATTATATTCAAGCTATGGTGAGCTCATCAAAGGAAATTCTAGAAGACGTTGGAGACCTTCCTTATATGTTGTGCAAAGTTGAGGTTCAAGAAACAGATGAATTAAATGCACTTTAAGTTGCATTTAATGAACTCCGCTGAATTTATGAAACTAGTCCAAGGATGACTAATAAGCACATTTTATTAATTGCATTATTTAATTATAGTTTAACTATTTGTTTGTCATATTTAAGCTAGTTTTAAATATAGGAGTTAAGGTTATATTGTAACCCACAGGTTACTATATTCCACCATTAACTAGCCATTTTAGCCATTTTAACAGGGAGGTTATGGGTATTTCTCATTTACTACTAGCCAATTTAATTTGGGAGTTATGTATGACATAGGTTAAGGTTGTAAAGGCTATATAAAGCCTTCTTTTCTTTGATTAGACATCAGATTTTGGAATTAAGAATAGAAGTTCTATTTTAGCTTTGTTGAGAGCTAAACTTTCTTTGCAAATTCTTGTATTTAGAACTTGCATGTAGAGTCATTCAAGCTGTATTGATCAAACCTCTTGTGAAGTAATTCGAATCACGAGTTTAGAAACGAGTTTTCTTTACTCTTGATCTTGATCATCAAGGTAATTCGTTCCATACTTTCCCTTGGGTTGATATCCATATCAGACTTGTTATGCGTTTTAGGTTAACTAATGCTTCTAGTACATTTATGCACTTAATGAATCACGTTTTGAGAGAATATTTAGGAAAGCATGTTGTTGTACATTTTGATGATATTTCAATTTATTCAAAGACTTTGTATGAGCATGTGAAGTATGTTAGGTAAGTTTTGATTATGCTTAGGAAAGAGAAACTTTATGCTAATTTTAATAAGGGTAGCTTTTGCATGGAAAAAGTTAACTTTCTTGGCTTCATAGTTGGTAAAAATGGAGTACAAGTAACTTCTTGCTCTGAAGGTGAAGGAATCCTTAATTTGAAGGAAAATAGACGGTAGATAGGATTTTGAAACTTACCCCTAATTTGAGCCCAAAACGGATTTTCTTCAATTGGGCTTGTTCTTGAGGTTATTTCTCTTCGTTGTCTTCTATGCAAACATTCCTTGGAGGTACAATTGGGATCGTCCTTGCTTGACGTATTCTTGTGTATCCTCGGATTGAAATTTGAGTTTTCCTTGAAGCTCTTCAATGACGAATTGGATTGCGGGAATGATTTCTAGGCACTTTCAGCATTATAAGAACAAGTTTGAATCGAAATGGTGTAGAATTGCTCTCGAATTTGGAAGAAATCTGAGAGTAGGAGACCCAAAATCTAAACGCTTATTGCCTACTATTGGGAGTTCGATTCTTGTTCCAAACTATTGCCTAAACGTTTATGAACAACATAGTGGAAAGTAGATAACATTAGTTTAAATAAAAATAAAGCAATGCCCTAATATAACCTAAGGATCATTAAAAATAACATGAATGCAACTACCCTAAATTTGGTTCCTTGGCCTTCAACGCAACGTTGTCATCCGTAAATGGGTATTTTACCTTTACTTTAAAATAAGAGTAGCATGTGGTTTGAGTACTTTAATAAATACTCGTTAAGTAATTCCACTGTTAGGGTCGGAATATGAATCACGTGTAATATAGTGGGACCTATCCTTTCATAAATACATTGTGGCATGGGCTTGGGCTTTGCTTTTCAGTCCAAGAAGAGTTGAATATGTTGTACTTCCCTACACACGACCCATGAATGTGCACATTGACAACCAAGTGGGTTGGTATAAGAGTACTCTGTGGGTCTGCCTCGTCGAGCTTGTGCACACTCATACTACCAAATACCATGAAGGGAAAAGACCCGCATAATATCATAAGGAACATAAATATTGTACAGTATGTGTCTGTACTAATCCTAATGGGGAAGTATCCCGATGCACCTCCCATATAAAATACATGAGATCCTTAACATTAAAACACGACATAATGTTCCTATGAGACATACATACTTGATTCTTGTCATATTGTTCATGATTAACAATACATAGGCATAGGGTGTACTAAACATAATATAGAAGTATCTCAATGCACGTGGTATACAAAATGCATGAGGTCCCATAACATTAAAGAATGACATATATTCATGGCGCTAGTCATACCTCCAATCTATTCCTAGCATAGTGTTTCTATGTGATATAAATACTTGTTTCATTTCATATTTTTAATAATTAACAATACATGATTTTCTAATGTCTCATAGTCCTAGAATAGTATATATGATAGCATAGTGTAACTTATATGCAACATATCGTATATCATAGCATATACATATTATAGTATATGTCATACAATCATAAAACACGACATGTGTAGGGGCCACAAGTAGCAATGTCCATTCCCTATCATTATCCCGACCATCTATTTCATTCTCCATTTCCACGAAATTCTCTATTTATTTGTGTGGGGATCAAGGTAAGGGATTCTTCGCAAGGAAGTGGCAGGGATCGGATTCCCCATGGAGAATTGTAGTGGGTTTTAAATCCAAGAGTCAGTCTTAGAGGAAAAGGCCAAGAGTGTTGAAGATGAAAGGCCAAGAATGTTTTACCGGAACAATGACTTTTTATGGGTTAGGAAACAGTGGCATCCTGATGTCTATATTTAGTTTTAGAAGACGTTATAATTACGTTTGTTATTACTACTGTTTTTTCAGATAAACAGAGTGTTCTTTGTCTCCTTCAATCGTCAGTGTGTGTGAGGTTTATTTCACAAATTTATGAGTTTTCTTTAACAAATTTCTATCAAGCCAATGGCGAATGTGACGGGTCAAATGCCACTACCGCAACTAACGAAGAAAAACTACGAGAATTGGAGCATTCATATGAAAGCTTTTCTCGGTTCTCAAGATGCATGGGAGGTGGTCGAAGAAGGGTTAGAAGAACCAAAAGATACCACTATGCAAATGATTGTAACTCCGACAAATGTTACAATTGTGACAGATGGGCATTTTGTAAAAGATTGTCGAGTTGATAAAAAGGTGGAAGAAACAATCAACCTAACCTTGGATGATGCAACAAACGAAGGTCTTCTCTTTATGGCTCAAAATGAAGATCTGAAAGCGAAAGAACATGGTAGAGCAAAAGACGATGGCGGTAGTTGTGAGGTGGTGGAAGCCATTGGAAACGAGGGGATACGCAGCGGATTTGGCAAAATTGCGATACTGGAGACGAGAAAATCGAAGAAGGAATCTGGATTGAACACACGATCAGCGAACAAGCCAAAGAAACTTCCAGATCATCAGAAGGAGAATAGAGATTTAGAGCAACATTCAAAATCTGCCATTGTGGAGAAGTCTCAGTTGCAGACATTGAAATCGTTGAACGAGCGCCTTTTGAAGGAGAAAGTAGAGATTGGAAAAGAAAAGAAAGCTTTTAGAAATGGAGATTGAAAGGTTAGAGAAGGAAGTGGCGGAGCTGAGTGAGAGTTCTTTCTGTCTCAAATAGGAGAAGGAAGAGAATGGGAAGGTAATTTCTGAGCCTGTAAAGAGAATTGAAGAAGGTGCGGAGAAAGAGAGGTCAGCTTCTGATGAGTCATGGGTTCAAAACCGGAGGTGCGCGCTAGCAAGTGAAATTCTTTATATTGAAGCGTGGATCCATGCGGATCGGGTCGAACATCCTTGGAGTGAAACTGGGTTAGACGTGGGCGTGGGTTGGAAGAGCTACCGTGTTTCGCATATCTTGTGGAGACGCATCACTTTACAACGTGCCTGATGCGTTATTCCACCCAATCGTCAATACGTGTCCCTTAGGCCGTTTGACACGTGGCTTGCCGGCTATCTGACGCGCTTTCCCTTTCCCTATCCACGAATTTCATCCTTCATAGAAGAACATATCGGCTCAGATCTAAAGAAAAATTGTGAAAGTCATTTTACCTCCTCTGAGGATCATCCTTCATAGAAGAACATATCGAACGGCTCAGATCTAAAGAAAAAGGTGTGAAAGTCATTTACCTCCTTCGTGTTCCTGAAAGGACTCTCAGATCTAATGAAAAATTGTGAAAGTCATTTTACCTAGTCTTGAAAAATCTCCTTCCTGTTCCTGAAAGGACTCTCCTTGAAAAATTGTGAAAGGCAGGTCACAGGACTCTCCTTGAAAAATTGTGAAAGGCAGGTCACAGGACTCTCCTTGAAAAATTGTGAAAGGCAGGTCACAGGACTCTCCTTGAAAAATTGTGAAAGGCAGGTCACAAGGACTCTCCTTGAAAAATTGTGAAAGGCAGGTCACAGGACTCTCCTTGAAAAATTGTGAAAGGCAGGTCACAGGACTCTCCTTGAAAAATTGTGAAAGGCAAGTCACATTTGTAGTGTTGTAACCCCATATCATGAAAAGATATTATTAAGAATTAATGAAATTTGGCCTATGTTATTGTCGAACCTACGATCTTCACGTTCTTAACACAACAATTAACCAACTAAGCTAATAGGGCATAGGTTTTATGCACAGTATAGATCGTTGGTTCCTAAACTAGTCAATCTAGTTTCGTTTACATAACTTTATGCATAATAAACTTAAAAAGTCATTATCTTTTAAAGTTCGTAGTGTTTTAACTCGTATCATGAAAAGATATTATTAAAAATTAATGAAATTAAGCCATGCAGGAGGCAAACCTACGACCTTCACGTTATTAGCACGACGCTCTAACCAATTGAGCTAATAGGCCATAGGTTTTATGTACATTGTAGATCGATAGCTCCTAATTTAGTCAATCGAGTTTAGGTTACATAATTTTATGGATAAAAAACTTAAAACTTTAAGTCATTATCTTTAAAGTTCGTAATGTTGTAACCCCGTATCATGAAAAGATATTATTAAGAAGAAATGAAATTGGCTCATGCAAGTGTCAAACCAATGACCTTCACATTATTAGCACGACGTTCTAACCAACTGAGCTAATAGGCCATAAGCTTTATACCCATTGTAGATCGGTAGCTCCTCATTCAGTCAATCGAGTTTCGCTTACATAAAATAATTTTATGCATAATAAACTTAAAACTATAAGTGATTATCTTTTAAATCTAGTATCATTAAATATATCATTATTGCAAATTAATGAAATTGGCCCATGCAGGTATTGTATTCTTTTGTTTTTTGGGATTACCTTACGCTTTTAAAACGCATAGAGAAATTTTCACACCCTTATAAAGAATGTTCCCCTCTTTATATAGAGGTATCAAGTTGGCTTAAGGGCTCATCTTGTTATCTTTTTTTGTCTCTGATTAGCCTCCTATAATCGATAGGAACACTATTATAAAACAAGTCTAGAAACCTCGTTCAATATCTGATTTATAAAAATTACTTAAGTTATGGGAAATTAGTGAGCCCAACAACATCATGCTAACTCAGATCTAGTGTTGGTATTAATGTTGGAATAACTTAGATATAACATTCACCTTAATTCAAACCTTCCTAATTTCTTCCCAGTGATTTAGTTTCTTCCTTTAACTAGATCATGACTTGATTAGTCTATATGTATTACTTTACCTTTTAATTCACAAACTCCAAATCTTGCTAAAGTATCCAATCATTGACCACTTTGCCTCGTACAACCTCAAAGCTTCCTCTTACTATTTGTGCATAAACATCTAAAAAAAAAAAGAAAAAGTATTATTTCCTCAAATTTCTTTGTAACACTAAGGAGTGACTTAATAAGACGGATTTACATAAGCATAATAAATGTTCTTATATGTAGTAAAACTTGAGATACTTAAGAATAGTTTCATATACACATGTTGTCATTTGATATTCATAACAAACCTTGATTCTTATAAAAGGTTTTTAAGGGTTGTTTCATCATTTTCTTAAGTTCATATCTCATGCGATCTTGCATACTTACCCTTGGTCATAAATGAGTCTCTAAAAAGTTTATTTAACAATTGAGGTTTTTTTTTGTAATCTTGAAAACATTTTAGAATTCTTATAGGAGTATGTTGGTCATTTACCACCCTAAATTTTGGTTAAATCTAGACATATTCCAATGGCCTTGTAACTTTGTATAAAATCTTTGAATCATGACATATTCAAATGGCCTTCTAAGTATGTTATAGAAGAGACACAACTCATCGAATCCAACGACCAAATTTAAAATGGAGATCAGTTGCCCACTACTCAGAGAGAATATGTTTGGCATAAATTTCATAAAATTCAATCTCAAATTCACGACAATCTAGAAGTTTTTAACGTCGATTTAAGCTCTCTATATAAATTCTGAAGAAGGAGCTTTCGTTTGGAGCAAGAATTGAGCTAAGTCGAACCTTCAACTGTGAATTGTTATAGCCTCTGAGATTTTGGGTTTCTTACTCGCGGATTTCTTCCAAATTTGAGAGCCATAGCCAACCATTTTCCTTCAAACCTGCTTTTGCATCTCCTAAACCTGCTTTTGCATCTCCTAAATGGGACTATCCACAAGTTTGGTGATGAAATAAAGTGTTGAAGGTGCCTCAAACACAACTTCTCAATTTGGTCCGTCTTTAAAGGGAGTTGGTTGAAGCTCGAAAATTAAATACGAGCCTACATGCAAATTTGTCAAGAAACCTATCATGTTCGATTTTCGAACCTCCAAGGAATATTTTCGTAGAAGACCACGAAGGTTAACAAGACTCAAAGCAAGTCCAATTGAAGAAAATTATTTTTGTTTAAAATTTGGGAGTAAGGATCGAAGTCTTACTTACAATCCATTTTCTTAAAAATTGACCCTTTCTTTAGCTTTAGAAGATTAAGTTGAGCGCTTTTAATGAAGAAATCGGGAGTTAATACGTCTTAGATAAGGTTGCCTAAGGAAACAAAATTTTGCTTTCTCGTATAAGTTGCAGACGGAGGATCAAATTCCAAAATTAAGACCACGCGCTTTAAGACATCACCATCTTTATGTTTCATAAAGAAATCGATGGGAGAAATGCTCAAGGCGAAGACCATGGGACAATCTCCTAATGTATCATTACTTTCATCTTTGTATGGATAGACCATGGGACCATATATAATATTTTCATAGACTTTCAAGTTTATATCATCTCTAAACAATATATAATATGTCAAATTAATTACTTTATATATATCTAATAGAGTTTCAACCCATTAAAATCAATTACTTTAATAAATATAAAGTTGAGTTTTATATCTAGCTTCATAAACTTCTAACTTTATATCTATTATGTATGTGAATTTTAAGTATTTAATTACTTTAATATATATAACAATATCCCAAAACTCAGGTAATAATATTCTAAAACTCAAGTAAAGATGACATCAAAATTAATACTTTAATTTCATCTTCAAAATTTATTTCCACTTGACTGGTAATCATAATAGTCACCCGTGCACAAATATTTACAACCTTAAAAGGTAGAAATTATAAGAAGTATAAGAAAAGAGTGCTTAAAATAGTTTCAAAATATAGAAAAAAAAATAGGAATTGGTTAAAGTCAACATCCATTGATCACTTATGGCACAGCACAACACAGATGAGGGTAACATTTTTTGAAGTTTTCTATGTTTGAAATAAATTTGGTTTGATTGTTTTTGAGTTAGCATTGGTACCATCAAAACTTATTTATTTCTTTGAAATGTTTGAGTTTACAATTTACATGTTTTCATTTTTCTATTTTGTCTGCCTGCATTTAGAAATGAAGCAAAATTAGTCTAGGGTTGTAGGAAGATTGTTATAATTCTAATTTTTAACTAAAAAAAAAAATTAGTCTCGTTGTCACGCTTAAAACTACCCTATAGGTATAATCGACCTATTATCTGTTGGCTTTTTTGCCTTAATCTTTTGATGATAACAAACCTACCTTCAATTATTAACAATTCTTAGTATTTTTGTCCACAGTGTAAGGTTGGGAACAACGATTTCAACGTCTTTTTTGGTTCACTCGTTCCAGTCAAAACAAATACCCGACGTGATGATGTGGTGGCAAAATTGACATCATGGACCAATCAAATTCAAAACAAAATATCTGACGTGATGATATGGTGACAAAATTGATGATGTGGTGACAAAATTGACATTATGGACCAGCGACAAAATTGACATCGTAGACCAATCGAAGTATGACATTTATAAATTTGGTAGAGTAACAAATGGTGGAGTTTTCAATTATATTTATAAAAGTTTTCTATTACTTTTAAATTATAAAATCATTTCAATTACATTTATAAAAGTTTTCAGTCTTTTAAATGGAAAGAAATTATAAAGATTTCATTTACATTTCTGAAAACTAGTTGTTACTTTTAAATGAAAAAAATTATAATGATTTCATTTATGAAAACGAGTGGTCCGTATCAATTCCTACTTTTATGAAAAAAATATTTATTTAAAATAATATATATATATATATATATATATATATATATATATATTTAAATGAAACATGTGGTCTATAATTTTTTCCCATAAATTTTAAAAATAAATAAATATTATTTTTCGGGGTCTACGTTCTAGTGGTCCGTATCAATTCCTACTTTTACAACTTGATCGATATTTAAACTCATCACCTCTTAGTATTTTTCACAACACAACACAGAACATTTGTTTCCTCGATCTAAATTTTTTTTAAAAAGCCTTTGTTGCTCTCTACAAAGCTTCCAATTCTATTTTTTTTTATCCTATTCCTAAGAGAGATGTCTATTATTTCAGAGTGTTGTGGTGTGTTTCTATAAGATTTCAGAAAATTGTACTGGTTTGATCCTGAGTCGTGGAAAGAATTGAGTTTGCTCTTGAACTCGTAAAAAGAGTGGTGTACCGATTTGATTCTGAGCCGTGGAAAGAATTGAGTTTGCTCTTGAACTCGTAAAAAGAGCGGTGTACCGGTTTGATCCTGCGCCATGGAAAGGATTGAGTTTGCTCTTGAACTCGTAAAAAGAGCCGTGTACCAGTTTGATCCTGAGCCGTGGAAAGGATTGAGTGTTCTCTTAAACTCGTAAAAAGAGCGGTGTACCAGTTTGATCCTGAGCTGTGGAAAGGACTGAGTTTGCTCTTGAACTCGTAAAAAGAGCGGTGTACCGGTTTGATCCTGAGCCATGGAAAGGATTGAGTTTGCTCTTGCACTCATAAAAAGAGCGGTGTAGCGGTTGGGCTCTGATCCGAGGAAAGAGTCAGAAAGTTTTATTCAAATTCTCAAGAAATGCTTGGGGAGTGGAGTAGGTCGAGTTTGACTGAACCACTCTAAAATTACACAGTTATATTTTCTAACCCTTTTCCTATTTAAGTTCTCAATTATTGTTAAGTTTTATGGCATGGTATCAAGTTTGATTGTTATTAAAAAAAAAAATTAATAATTACATTGTTGAAACCCTATTCACCCCCTCTAGGGTTGTCATATCGATCCAACATTATCCTTCCACCAATAGGTGCAAAAGGCAACTTTACTACGTGAAACTAGTTTCATGTCATTCATTCAACAATAAAGGTGTTAGCATGCATTTGGAAATGAACCCATATTTAAAAAATTTAGATAAAATAGAAAAGAATTGTTATCTCAAAGACAATGATACTATGTGAAACTAGCCTCAAGATGCTTCCTTAACTCGCGCTAAACCAACGGTTCCTTCTCCCAAGACCCATGGCCCAATTCCCAACATGGAAGGGATAATCTAGAGAATCATTCAAAGAACCCTAACAGATGGGTTACAAACTCAGATTATGAAGCTCGACAACAAACAATGTTGCCGGCAAAATTAGGAAGACTACATGAAATTACGAATATATCAATGTAGGATTTTTTAATTTACCGATTTTTAAAATGTTAAATTATGTGAAATTACTGGCAAAGAAGAATATGTTAGAGAGCTCTTCCTTTTTATTTAAGATTTTGATGTTTAAGAAAAGAGAAAATGAATAAAAATAGGAAACATTTTATAGATTTAGGAGTAAGTGAAAACAAAAAGGGAGTCATAACCCATTTTCGGTGGGTTCTCCAAGCACGGATTGCAAGCTATTTACATTATATTCAAAATAGAGTTTATAAGTTCATAGTACAAAATAAGAAAAGAGAAAATGAATAAAAATAGGAAACATTTTATACATTTAGGAGGAGTAAGTGAAAACAAAAAGGGAGTCATGACCCATTTTTGGTGGGTTCTCGAAGCATGGATTGCAAGGTATTTACATTATATTCAAAATAGAGTTTATAGGTTCATAGTACAAAATAAGGGAACGGATTGCAAGGTATTTACATTATATTCAAAATAGAGTTTATAGGTTCATAGTACAAAATAAGGGAAATGTTGAAAAAAATCACATGGAGTGAGTACAAGACTGTGGTGCTTGTATACCACACTCTTTTCTTAATGTACATGGAATGTCCAAAATGAAAGGGCCCAACCAAAATTGAACTGGTGACCTCTTGATCTGTAGTCAAATGCTCTACCACTGAGCTATGGACCCATTTTGCATGATTTCAACTTTAGTGACCCCTTCTACAGAATGTTAGTCCAAAATAAAATGGTCCAACCAAGTTCAAACGAGTGACTAGTCAAATTCTCTACCATTGAGCCATGGATCCATTTTGTAGGATTTTAACCTTAGTGACCCCTTAGACATAGTGTCGGTCCAAAAAGTGTAACAAATTTCTATCCTAGATAGAACGGCCCAACTAGGTTCGAATTGGTGACCTCTTGATCTGCAATCAAATGCTCTAACTTTGAGCTATGGTCCCATTTTGTATGATCTCAACCTTAGTGACCCCTTCTACAGATTATCGGTCCAAAAGTGACCCTACAGAATCTGCTATGGACCAATTTTGTATAAATTGGTGGATCACCTATCGGGAATTAAACACAGGTCGTTAGATTCAAAGTCGAAAGTGCTAACCACTACACTATAGAACCACTTGTTAAACTTTATTTTGGCAGCGATTTTGATAAGCGCCAACAACGCTGGATTTTGCAAAGCTAGAGGTCGTAGTATGCTTACTGTTAAGGATATTTAGTAATAAATTATACTTCCCCGTATATATTATATTTGATATTTTATTATAAGGCAAATATCTTATTACTATAGATATCTTTCCATTTATTGTTATTTCCATTTATTACTATTTCCATATCTTTGTAATTTATTTGATTATAAATAAGATAACTTTCACACCATTTAGGTGTGGTGGATTAATCAAACATTCACATGGTATCAGAGCCATTTTGGTTTAGCAACCCGGATTCTTTCTTTTCAATGGCTTTTGAAATCTTCTACTGTTCTTCTCCACCACCACTGTTGGCTTTGACGCCGCAGGGGTAGTCGTCATGGCTGCCACATGCAGAGCCGATTGATTATTCTTCGGCTCCACCCTTTTGACCTCCAAATCATCCTTCGCCATATTCTGTACATACAACCTCACCTTTTCCAAACATAGCCTCTTTCATTTTCTTCCCAATTTTCCCTTCATCCTTCATCCTTCACAAAAACCCTAATCTTAGGATCTTCATCAGCATTTCTCTTCGAAAATATACAGAATCTCAATAACCCATCGACCTTCTGTAGAGATTTACCTTTGGAATCTGGGCGCCGCACTGGAATCTTCGCCAACCAAGTTGCCGCCGCCCTTCTCGCCAAAATTGGCTCCTTCGCCCCAATGTGGCGACTCTTCCAGCTGCCCTTCTCGCTAAAATTGGCTCCTTCGCCCAATGTGGCGACTCTTTCGGCTTCAACATTGTCTTTGTCCCTTGCTCTAGGTTTCCCCTTCTACTTCTTGGGGTTAGACATATTCTCACCAGAGCCAAGGCAGCATCGTCGCTAAGCGACAATCCCTCTTCATGGGTTAGACATATTCTCGCCGAAGCCAAGGCAGCATCGCCGCTAAGCAGCAATCCCTCTGCACTTTTCGATGGCCAAGAAAGTGTTTCTCTACGCCTCCTCTAAACCAGGTTGTTGACATCTTCACGAAAAGTGTTTCGCAACCTCTTTGAATTTTTTAGATCCAAGCTTCACGTTCGTTCAAATCTGACGCTCAGCTTGCGGTGGGGTGTTAAGGATATTTAGTAATAAATTATACTTTCCCGTATATATTATATTTGATATTTTATTATAAGGCAAATATCTTATTACTATAGATATCTTTCCATTTATTGTTATTTCCATTTATTACTATTTCCATATCCTTGTAATTTATTTGATTATAAATAAGATAACTTTCACACCATTTAGGTGTGGTGTATTAATCAAACATTCACACTTACAGACTTTCACGAGATGTTTTCAACTTCTTTTATAGGTATAACATGCAAATGATTGGTTGGATTAGTATTAGTTTGAGAAGACAGAGGAGAGAAGAGAAGAGAGACTTTGTTAGAAACTCTCCCATAGGTAATCTCCCAAGGTGTTTTCAACTTCTTTTATAGGTAGAATTTTAAAATCAAACCACAACAAAATTTACTTCTATCTAGCAAATTTATTTTTTTGTTTGAAACAAGATTATTCCCTTCTTTTTCTAAAACTAAATTTGACTCTCGAATAGATTTTAATAGTTTTGTTAATTAAATTTTCTTTAAAATTTTTGTACACAGAGTACAATGGAAATAATACTTTTTTTTTTTTTTTACAATTTTGTAATTTGTATGGTATTATTCGAGGCTTTTGAATGAAATATAATAATTGATTCTCTGTCGTCTTTGACAATTTTAGATACCTCCATATCCGATATTTGATGGGTCACGTTTCATTATGAGATCTGCCCTTGGGTCAATAAGACTTAAGCAGAGAGTTTATTTGACTAATGATTTGATTTTTTTGGGTTGTAGAGATATCCCTTACAAATCAAGACTTTGTATTATTTTGAAGGCACTCATCAAGACATTTGTAAATGTGCCTGATATCTTGAAGGATATAAGACACGTAATGGAGAGAACCTAAAATTTTTTTGAAGTTGGCTTTTCTACGATACGTCATCACCAAATTTTGAGACAAAGACCATTGGATGGGTTTTAATAAGGCTCAAATAAATTTAAAATCCAAGAAAACGGATCTGAGTTTGATATTATTTGATTTTGGGTATGGACACAACTAGCTGATTTCTTTTGATTACATTAATGAATATATGTAGATGTTTAAAGTGTTCGATCTTAATGGTTTTAGAAAATATCAACACATCATCAATATAAACTATCGAAATTTTTTGAAATGATTGAAAATATCATTCATAATCTTCTGAAATTCGGATTGAGCATTTTTTAGCCTAAATGGCATGACGTTCCTCTCATATTTTCTAAATTGGACATTAAATGCTATTTTATATTTGTCCTTTTAAGAAATTAGAATTTTCGGAAATCCCAATTTCATGTCGAATTTTATAAAAACACTTGACTCTAAATTCTTATTATCAAATCATTTTTGTTTTGAATTGGATATCTTATTTATTCTAAAATCTTATTCAATGGTCTATAGTTAATTACCAATATCAGAATTTCTGGTTTCTTTTCACCATGTCGTTAACCTAAAATGTCATACATGATCACCTGCTCTTTGACGACCTTATTAGCTTCCTCTGCAAAATATCGCCTAAAATGTCATAGTATTTAGTGTTTGATGCTTTTTGACTTAACCCTAGAGTTCTATTTAAAGTGAACTTGTGATAATTTATGTCAAATTATATATTTGAACACCTAATACATTAAGATATAATATCTTATTTAAATAATATTAAAATGTCGTAGAATATCATAATATATGTTTTATTAATATAAATCTCATTCAAATTTCAAATATATATTTTTATTTAATGTTTATGATACACATCAATTATTTTAATATTTAACATATTAAATACGTTAATATGTTTTGATATTATACTTCAAGACTATAGGAACTTTCTCAGAGGACCTGAGAGTTACATCGGCCCACAATGCATCTCATGGACGATGCAAAACTATGGTGGCGCTTGAAGGTGAATTGTATAAAAAACTGGTCATCCACCAAAAAATTATGGGAAGACCATTGATGGAATTGAAGCAATCGACGCTCTCCTGTATGGGTTTCCAATCAAAGACCTAATGTTTGATGTTGACTCTTTTGAAGGAAGAGCAACGTTATCGAACAACAAGAAACGTGGCGGTATCTCTAAGAACTCTATCACACACATAAAAAAACGTGTCGAAGTGTTAGACATTACACAGAAGATCTGGCTTTCATCGAGGAGACCCGAGTTTGATTCTCGACAATGAAATTTTATTTTCTTATTTCTTTTATTTTATAGTTTCATCTTTTGTCACCGATTATATTTAAACTTTACCTAGGTTTGAGAAGCACTTAATGGATGAGTTCAATAGTATCTTAAATTCAAAAGACTTTTATGAACTTGGTTTGAGAGGCACTATAATGGTCAAGTTCAATAGTATCTTAGATTAAAAAGACTTTTATGAACTTTGAACCTTTAACAGTGTTATGTCATAGATATTTGGTTCAATTTCAACAAGTGAGGTTGAGGTCATTCAAATGGTTAATGTGATAATTCGGTCATTTTCAAGGTCTCTTTTGTTGAACGCCATCATGGCTGAGATGACTGAGATGAGCACCAGAGTGAGTTTGACAAGGAGGGTCGTAGAGAACCACACCCCAAGCCAAGCTCATGTTGGGCTTAACAAACTGAAAATTCAAAAACACAAACCCTTAAATGCGAACCAGGATGCTAAGGAATTAAAAAAACTTTATTTTTGATGTTGAACAATACTTGAAGGTTACAGGAACTTGCTCATAGGACCTAAGAGTTACGTTGGCCACAATGCATCTCATGGATGGTGGCACTCGAAGGTGGATGATATAAAAAATGGGTCATGCACCATAAACTCATGGGAAGACCGTTGATGGAATCGATGAAATCGACGCTCCCCTTGATGGGTTGCCAATGAAAGACCTGACGTTTGATGTTGACTCTTTTGAAGAAAAAGCCACACGATCGAACACCTCGAAATGTTGCGGAAGCTCTAAGAACTCTATCATACGACCTGAGAGTTACGTTAGCCGCAATGCATCTCATGGACGATGAAAAACTATGGTAGTGCTCGAAGGTGAATGGTATAAAAAATGGGTCATGCACCATAAACTCATGGGAAGATCGTTTATGGAATCGATGCAATCGACGCTCCCCTGGATTGGTTTCCAATCAAAGACCTAACATTTGATATTGACTCTTTTGAAGAAAGAGCCACACAATCTCACAGCTCGAAACGTCGTGGTAGCCCTTAGAACTCTAACACACATAGGGAAGGATGTGTCGAAGAGTTAGACATTAAAAAAAAAGATTATGCTAAAACTCTTCAGCGATCTGACAAAAGACTTCAGGACATCTACACCAAAAATCCATTGTCGTCCAGCAGTCAGGATATCTAGCTTTCACCTAGGAGACTCGAGTTTGATTCCTGGCAATGGAATATTATTTTCTTATTTCATTTTATTTTACTATTTCTATCTTAGACTAAAAAGACTTTTATGAACTTTGTACATTTGTTAGAGTTATGTTATAGATATTTTGTTCAATTTCAAATGGTTAATGCGATAATCCAGTCGTTTTCGAGGTCTCTCTTATTGAACGACATCATGGTTGAGATGAGCAAGTGATTCAAATGGTTAATGCGATAATCCAGTCGTTTTCGAGGTATCTCTTGTTGAATGACGTCATGGTTGAGATGAGCAGGTGATTCAAATGGTTAATGCGATAAGCCAGTCGTTTTCGAGGTCTCTCTTGTTGAACGACATCATGGTTGAGATGAGCACTCGAGTGAGTTTGACAAGTTGGGCTGTAGAGAACCACACCTCAAGCCAAGTTCATGTGGGCTTAACAAACTTAAAATCCAAGAACACAACCCCTTAAATGGAAACCGGGATGCTAAGGAATTAAAAAGCTTTATTTTTTACGTAGAACAATACTTGAAGGTTACTCAAACTTGATCATAGGACCTAAGAGTTACGTTGGTCGCAATGCATCTCACGGACAATGCAAAACTATGGCGGCGCTCGAAGGTGAATGGTATAAAAAATGGGTCATGCACCATAAACTCATGGGAAGATTGTTGATGGAATCGATGCAATCGACGCTCCTTTGGATGGGTTGTCAATCAAAGACCTGATGTTTGATGTTTACCCTTTTGAAGAAAGAGTCACACGATCGAACAGCTTGAAACGTCGCGGTAATTCTGAGAACTCTATCACACACATGAAAGGACGTGTCAAAGAATTAGACATTACCCAAAACATCATAGTAAAACTCTTGAGCGATTAGACAAAAGACTTTAGGACAACTACACCAAAAATTCATTGTTGTCCAACGGTTTTGATATTTGGCTTTGACCTAGGAGATTCTGGTTTGGTTCTCTCAAATTGAATATTATTTTCTTATTTCTTTTTATTTTATAGTTTCATCTTTTGTCACCAATTATATTTAAACTTTACCTCATTTTGAGAGGTACTTTAATGGTCAAGTTCAACAGTTTCTTAGATTAAAAACTTTTAAAAACATCGTGACTATGTTAGTGTTATGTTATAGATATTTGTTTCAATTTCAACAAGTGGGGTTGAGGTGATTCAAATGGTTAATGCGATAATCCGGCTATTTTCGAGGTCTCTCTTGTTGAACGCCATCATGGTTGAGATGAGCACCCGAGTGAGTTTGACAAGGAGACTCAAATTTAAACTTTACCTACGTTTGAGAGGCACTATAATGGTCAAGTTCAATGGTATTTTAGATTAACAAGACTTTTATGAACTTTGTACCTTTGTTAGTGTTACTTTGTACCTTTGTTTGTGTTACTTATTAACAAGACTTTTATGAACTTTGTACCTTTGTTAGTGTTACTTTGTACCTTTGTTTGTGTTACTTTGTACTTTTGTTAGTGTTATGTTATAGACATTTGGTCAAGTTCAACAAGTGGGGTTGAGGTGATTCAAATGGTTAATGTCACTTTATTTGATTCACATTGTTAATGTGATAATCCAGTTGAATAGTTACAGGTTATCTCCAAGGTCTCTCTTATTGGATGCCAACAGGGTTGAAATGATTGAGATGAGAACTTGAGTGAGTTTGACAAAATTGAAATAAAATCAAATAAAATCACTAAAAAAAATCAAAAAAATTGAAAAAAAAATTAGCCTTATGAAACTTCCTTCAACTCCAAGGGCAGGGCGGTAAATCAAGGATTCCTTCACCCAAGACTCATGATCCAACTCCCAACATGGAAATGATAAGCTATAGAATCATTCCAAGAACCTTAATGGATGGGGTTACAAACTCTCATTACCAATCTCGACAACTGGACGTGTCATCGGCGTTAGAAAAACGACCGCATCAGAGCAAGTCAAGGGGATAGAAGATCCCGTTGAAGGATGATAGACCAACCGTAATCTTCAGTCCAATGAGCCAAGCTTTTGTAGAAGCAAGAACCCTTGTATTAAAGAAATTAATACCTTCTTATACAAAATTTGGATCAACCAAGAGATAAAGCTAGAATTAGATAATGAGATCCAAGTTTGAGAAACAAGATTTGGATCAACCACTACTGAAATGATGCTTGCAACTTCATCCACTACTTCAATCGTGTAAATATTTACTTTTGAATCTCCAAATGGTCTTGACTCAAACGAATCAGCTTGTAACACATGAAATGATGGTTGAACCTAGCCTATCCAATTTTCTAGATGAAGTATGAATGCTTGTTGAATCTTCTTGGCCTTTGGTTGTGTAATAGGTCCAGTTTGAACACCATGATTCTTATCATCATCCCCCTCCTCAAATGGATTTGTCCTCGAATCAGAAAAGTCATCACCTACATCAAAAGGACTCAACTCAGCAACATTGAAAGTAGAATGTACCTTGATTCTCGAATCAGAAAAGTCATCACCTACATCAAAAGGACTCAACTCAGCAACATTGAAAGTAGAATGTACCTTGATTCTTATCATCATCCCCCTCTTCAGGATTCGTCCTCGAATCAGAAAAATCATCACCTACATCAAAAGGACTAAACTTAGCAACATTGAAAGTAGAATGTATTGACGATTCTACAGAAACATCAATTTTATTGTTCCATGCAATAAAATGAGTCATTTAGATAACATAGTAGGTTATACTACTTTAATCAAGTGCGGTGAGCGTTGATCGAACACAAGACCTTCCAATGTTCAATCTAATGCTCTCCCAACTAAGCCATCCCAGATAACATAAAAAATAAATAATCACAAGTTTTAGATTGAATAGTCAAGTTATGCAACTTAGTCAACCTATGCTGGTTGGATAAAAAACAGTATTTCCACTAATTCATATTAAACATAAATAATCACTAATTTTGGAAAGAATAGTCAAATTATGCAATGTGAACCAAGTGCGGTGAACGTGGATCGAACACGTAACCTTTAGATCTTCAATCTGACGCTCTCCCAACTGAGCTATCCCCGCAATCATTAGAAATGAAAATTCATCAATAAATTATATTTTCGCTGATTCATTGAGATTTTAAAAAGAAATAATGACTAGTTTTTTTATTGAATAGTCAGGTTATGCAAATAGAAACAAGTGCGGTGAACGTGGAGATCGAACACATGACCTTTAAATCATAAATCTGATGCTCTCCAAACGGAGCTATCCCCACTAACATTAAAAATGAAAGTTTTTAAGTAAAGGTATTTCGGCTAACTAATTGAAATTTTAGAAAGAAATGATCACTAATTTTAGATTGAATAGTCAAATTGTGCAACGTGAACCATGTGTGGTGAACGAAAGAAATGATCACTAATTTTAGATTGAATAGTCAAATTGTGCAACGTGAACCATGTGTGGTGAACGTGGATCGAAATCACTAATTTTAGATTGAATAGTCAAATTGTGCAACGTGAACCATGTGTGGTGAACGTGGATCGAACATGAGACCTTCAAATCTTCAATCTAACGCTCTCTCAACTGAACTATCCACACTAACACTAAAAATGAAAATTCATCCGTAAAGGTATTTTCGCTACTTCATTGAAATTTTAAATAGAAATAATCACTAATTTTTAATAAGATATTCAAGTTATCCAACTTGTATAAGGTGTGGTGAACTATAACACGTTAGATATTTCCGATAATTCATTGAGATTTCAGAAAGGAACACTGACTAATTTTAGATTGAATAGTCGGGTTATGCAACTAGAATTAGGTGCGGTGAATGTGGAGATCAAACACGTGACCTTCAAATCTTCAGTCTGACGCTCTACCAACAGAGCTATCCCTGCTAATATTAAAAATAAAAATTCATAAGTAAAGGTATTTCCACTAATTCATTATGTTTAGAAAAGAAATAATCACTAATTTTAGATTGAATAAGCAAGTTATGTTTTTAGATTGTGTAGTCAGGTAATAAATTTGTATTAGGTGCGTTGGATAAAACACACGTGGCCTTCAAATCTTCAGTCTAACAATCTCCCAACTGAGCTACTCTTGCTAACATTAAAAATGAATATTCATCAGTAAAGGTATTGGGTATACTTTTGGAAATTCAACAAAAGGCAATAGTATTAGACCGAGATGCCAGATTTAAATCTCGCTTCTGGAAAATTCAACAAAAGGCATTGGGTACTCAGTTATAGTATGACATTCCACCCATAAACAGATGGTCAAACAGAAATGCTCAAGCAAATATTGGAAGACATGTTGAGGGTATATGTGATGCATTTTGCGGGAAGACGGGATAAGTACCTACCCCTTATGAAATTCGCTTATAATAATACTTGCCAAGCCACCATACAAATGGCCACATACGAGGTTCTTTATGGACGAAGATTTCGATCCCTTATCTTTTCGGAAGAAGGGGGGCAAATGACAACTATTGGGCCAGAGCTGGTGCAAATTACCAACACCGTAGTCCAGAAGATTAAAGCTAGGATACAAACCGCACAAAGCCGAGAGAAAAGCTATGCAGACCTAAGGCGCAAGGACATGGAATTGTTGGTAGGGGATCATATATTCCTAAAGATAGCACCCCATGAGAAGGGTGCTCAGGTAGGGTAAAAATGGGAAGCTAAGCCCTAGGTTTATCTGTCCCTTTGAGATATTAGAAAGAATTGAATCTGTGACCTATAGAATCGGGCAATGCCCAAACTTGTCTGCAGTACATAATATCTTTCATGTAGCCATACTACGGAAGTATACCCTAGATCGTTCGCACGTACTGGCTCATGAAACTCTCTTCTTGAGAGATGACATAACGTATAAAGAAGACCCGATTCAAATAATAGACAAGAAAGTCAAATGATTGAGAAACAAGGAAATCTCTCTCGTTAAGGTCCTATGGAAGAATCATAGAGTAGAAGAAGCCACTTGGAAAACAGAAGGCAAATAAAAACCTTGTACCCTGACCTATTTTAGAATAAGCACTTTCGATGACCGAAAGTTTTCAAAGGAGAGGAGAATTTGCAACACTCAAGGTCTCCAATAAGAGACAGTGTATAATCCTTACTAGGTTGTATCTAGAAGCAAAGAACAAGTAAAATTGAAAAAACATTAAGAAAATGGTACTTTTTCTAATTTTTATAAACTTCTCGAATCATTCAATTTTTCATAGAATAAGAATTACAAGGTGCTTAAAAAAGGAAGGCTCCGATCGGAGAAGACTTTTCTGGCAGAAGATTCAGAAAAATCAAGAATGAAATTATAGAAATTCTAGACGTTTGAATGGTAGTGAAAAATCCGTCTATAAATTATGAATTAGGGTAGACTGTTAGGGGCAAGAAGCAATCTTAATCGAGTACCCAATCGAGAGATACAAGTTTTTTGTTTTGGGGTATCGTGTTCATGGGTTTACCTCGAATTTGAGAACTATAGTCCACTGTTCATTTCCAAACTTGTTCCTGCACCTTCTAAATAAGTTTACCCATAAGTTTGGTGAAGGAAAGAGGTCCTCAAAGTGCTAGTAGGTTTTCACACGAATTAGTCTAGGTTAGGTTACCCTCTAATGTTTTCCTAAGCTAAAACCTCAACTCCTAAAGCCTAACCCATGACATTATGTATAAACCTAGGTTCATCAATAATCCATGTACCAAGTACCTAGAACTATGTGAATAACATGCTAAATAAGTTGCTAGGATCCATATCCAGAAGTAATCATTATCTGAATTACGATGTGTTCTAAAAGGCCCCTATTCCTCTTTACGTAGGATGTCCTGCAATATGTATCATGAGCTGGATGTTATGATAGACCTCCCTTTCCCATCAGCTAAACGAGATGTCCTGCACAACAATTTACTAGTAGGGTTACATGATTATGACGACACCACTCATGTGTTCATGGGGAGAAATTGAAGGTTATTTTAGGGGAAGGTTTTCAGGATCAGTATATGATACATGAAACGATGACCTGTAAGTTCTAAGATCCTGAAAACATAACAAGAAGTAATATCCTAGCTTAAGGTCGCGGTTAAGAACCTACTAGTAGGCTAATTACTAAGTTTTACTCACTCCATGTTTATAATTTTTTTTCAAGTAACTAAGAGTTGGTCGTGGATGAGAGTGGACTTTGGAGTGTGGGCCATGGACTAACTTCTATTTTTAATCTAGTATTTTTTGTTGTTCTTTTGAGTCTGCTTCTTATTTTGTGTTTATAACGAATATGTACATGTAACACCCAAAAAATGAAGAAAATTAGCTCCCATAACAATAAGCCACTCATGAAAGACCCAAAGGATAGAAAGGAAAAAAATATTAAAGGATTAAGCAAGAACAAAGGACTTAGTCAAGTCACTCACCCTAACAAGTGATTTCAAGGAGTTAAAGGCCTTTTGAAAAGGATGGGAAAGGAAAATGTAAATGAGAAGGGCAAAAAAGTCATCTTATCAATTATCAAGTATCTTTCCGGATTTGTAATTCCTTATCTAGAAGGAATCTCAAGATTGAAAATAAACGAAAAATGATCAAAAAGCGATGAGTAATTTGTAGAAAAATTATGGATTTTTTGAGAAAAATAATAAAATATTCGGAAAGTGGCAAAGTACCAAAATACCCAAGAAGAATGGATAATTACCATTTCTCAACAAGATTACCAACAAGTTCTATGAAGGAATAGAGTGCTGAAAGTGCCTAGGAACCATTCCCCCAATTCAATCCGCCATTGAAGAATTTCAAGAAAAACTTGAAAATCCAATCTGAAGATACATGATGATTCGTCGAGCAAGAATGATTCCAATCAGTTTCTGCACCTTCAAGGAATGCTTCCATAGAAGACCACGAAGAAAAATAACCTCCAGATCGTATCGAATTGATGGAAATAGGTTTCGAAATTAAATTGGGAATAAGAGTCGAATTCCTATCTACCATCTCTTTTCCTTCAAATTAAGGATTCCTCTAGCTTCAGAGGAAGAAGTTGAGTAAACTTGTTGAAGGAATCGAGAGATGAAACTGTTAGGGATCGATATCAGTCGTTAGCTCTGATACCAGTTGTTAGAATCGCGCAACAACGCACACACTCGATCTAGATGAACACAAAGAAAAGGATAGAGAAAATTGCAAGGAGAACTCTGGCTAAAAGAATTTTTTTATTTGATGATTTCAGGTATGTACAACAATAGAGAGTACAGAGAATAGAAAGTACCTCTTCAAAGCTCTACCTGACCAGATATATATATGGTATAGTTTACTATATATAGCTTTACCAGATTTAGCCAACTACTATATATAGCTATTTACCATATATAGCTTTACCAGATATAGGTTTACCATATATAGCTTTACTATATATAGCTTTACCAAATATAGCTTTACCGAATATAGCTTTACCGGATATAACCGTTGACCAAGCTATAAATAAGTATCAGGCTCCATAGCCTAACAATTCTCCCACTTGGAGACTGATCTAGTCAACCAAGAATTTCTCTCTCAAACGACCATGAGCATC
>NW_019268630.1:133702-145512 GCF_002738365.1 Cucurbita moschata
CCTAACAATTCTCCCACTTGGAGACTGATCTAGTCAACCAAGAATTTCTCTCTCAAACGACCATGAGCATCCACTGCACCATACCAATTGAGGTTTTGCACAACCTCAATATTCCAACATCAACACATTTTGTCAACATGTTTGCTGGATTCTTTGCACCCTCTATCTTCTCAAAACACATCACCATCTTCAACTAGCCTCCGAGTGAAATGGTATCGCCTTCTGTGTTTTGAATGATAGACCAGGTTTCTCGCCAATAGCATGAGTCTCAGGAGTTTCTTGAGTATCTGCTACAACATCACTATGTGAATCTTTTAGCAACTCAACCTCAACTCCCACTTGCTTCACCTCTGGTTTCTCAGCAAGAGTCTCAGGAGTTTCTTGAGTATCCGCTACAACATCACTCTGTGAATCTTTGAGCAACTCAACCTCAACTCCCACGAGTTTCTTGAGTATCCGCTACAACATCACTCTGTGAATCTTTGAGCAACTCAACCTCAACTCCCACATGCTTCACCTCTGGTTTCTCAGCAAGAGTCTCAGGAGTTTCATGAGTATCCGCTACAACATCACTTTGTGAATCTTTCAGCAACTCAACCTCAACTCCCACTTGCTTCACCTCTGGTTTCTTAGCAAGAGTCTCAGGAGTTTCATGAGTATCCGCTACAACATCACTCTGTGAATCTTTGAGCAACTCAACCTCAACTCCCACTTGCTTCACCTCTGGTTTCTCAGCAAGAGTCTCAGGAGTTTCATGAGTATCCGCTACAACATCACTCTGTGAATCTTTGAGCAACTCAACCTCAACTCCCACTTGCTTCACCTCTGGTTTCTCAGCAAGAGTTTCAGGAGTTTCATGAGTATCCGCTACAACATCACTCTGTGAATCTTTGAGCAACTCAAAACTCCCACTTGCTTCACCTCTAGTGTTTCAGCAAGGGTCTCAGGAGTTTCTTGAGTATCCGCTACAACATCACTCTGTGAATCTTTGAGCAACTCAAAACTCCCACTTGCTTCACCTCTAGTGTTTCAGCAAGGGTCTCAGGAGTTTCTTGAGTATCCGCTACAACATCACTCTGTGAATCTTTGAGCAACTCAACATCAACTCCCACTTGCTTCACCTCTGGTTTCTCAGCAAGAGTCTCAGGACCATGCAACCTCCTCTGGAGTTGTGAAGCTAACTCGTTTCGGTTTGCTCGTAACGTAGTTCTCACAAGGACTCATAACAATCTCCGCATCAAATACACCTTGTTCATAGCCGACAGTTTTTCATACATATTCGATAGCGTCTTCAACAGACCTGACGTTGTCTTCTCCTTAATAATGTTGAACGCCACGTTTTTGGATAGCGTCAACCAGATCAGCCCCAAGACTTGTCGATCCTTGACCTTCCACTGTTCCGTGGTCATGGTATCCGGCTTCACCCCAACAGAGGTTCGTGAAGATCTTTCTGGTACAGATAATCTTCAATCTGCATCTTCCAGAAATCGAAATCGGATCCATTGAACTTCTCAATTCCAATCTTTGAACTTTCCATCTTCATAGATCGTGGTGAATTTTGCCTAGCTCTGATTTCCGCCTGGCTCAGACTTCCGCCTGGCTCTGATACTAGTTGTTAGGGATCCATATCAGTCGTTAGCTCTGATACCAGTTGTTAGGATCGCACAACAACGCACACACTCGATCTAGATGAACACAAAGAAAAGAATAGAGAAAATTGCAAGGAGAAATCTGGCTAAAAAGATTTTTTTATTTGATGATTTCAGGTATGTACAACAAGAGAGAGTACAGAGAATAGAAAGTACCTCTTCAAAGCTCTACCGGACCAGATATATATATGGTATAGTTTACTATATATAGCTTTACCAGATTTAGCCATCTACTATATATAGCTATTTACCATATATAGCTTTACTATATATAGCTTTACCAAATATAGCTTTACCGGATATAACCGTTGACCAAGCTATAAATAAGTATCAGACTCCATAGCCTAATAGAAACATCGTAGAACAAGCTACCCAAGAGATAAAAAATTTGGCGTTTCGAGTGAGTTGCATACCGAGAACGATTTTTGGAAATTAAGGTCTTACACTCAAAGACGTTCCTCCAAACCAATTCCTTTAGCCTGAAGAAAGGATATGGAAGAGGTTCAATGAAGAAATAGGGCCTTGAAACCCCTAGAATCGGCTACCCAATAAGAAATCCTTTATTTTATCTTCAGCGATAAGATTTTGGATGAACTTTGGAAGCGAATATCTTAGGCTACGATCCACGAGAAGGTATCAAATCAAATCCCTAGCCCTTCCTTGTAATACCCATCTTTAAGTCTCACGAAGAAATCGAGGAGAGAAACACTGTAAATGTGGCTGTACAAGTCGAGTTTCAGATGGCGGCGAAGCGAAAAAAGAGCATCTTCTTCCTGTTCAGAGGAAGAAAACGATGATATGGCCAGTTCAACTGAACTGTCCAAGTCAACTCAAAATTTGACCTTTTCTCGGGTTTTCTCAATTTTATCCCCATTCCAGACTGATTATCCTTGAAAATCTGATGGTTTCAGAAACTAGACACAATAAGTTGTACGTGGAAGGAAATTTGAAGTAATTCAGATACTGGAAGCTCAAGAATGGACGTCCCAAACGTCGACGACGAGGCAAGTAGCCACCTTGGACTTTTTGTTAAGAAATACTTGTAGAAATTGCTTGGATTTTCATATGAACCCTAAACCAAGTATGAATTAAGGATATATGTAAGAAAAACCCAAAGAATCGTGAGTTAAGACCCTGAACCGATCAAATAGCTTGAGATTTAAGTAACGTTAAAATAACCCACTAATGAGCTCCGCTGCATATCAAATTTTAATACTGAGCATATTATATTATGTTGAGGTTAGATATGAAATTTGGTGGTCATTGGATAAGGATAAGTAGGTAAACCAAGAAATGGTGTAAAATGACCATAATGCCCCTAAGGTAATTTACCTTCGGTTCATGACCTAGATGACCTTCAAATGCTATGAAATTCATCCGTAGATCTTATTTTATGAAATGTTATATGAATCCTTATCCCAAGAGGTTATATAAGGTAATGAAGTTTGGGAGTTATTGGAAAACTTTAGTTAGCGAAACCAAGATATGGGAGAAAATTCTCATCACGATCCATATGACCTTTGCCATGAAGCACGATGTTTATAAGTTTTGTAGTCAATGTTGCCAATGTTTGCTGCACTCAAAAAATGATAGAGATGTTAAATTTTTAAGTCACTTTTGGAAAGTATGGTGGATAAATTGGGTACCAAATTATTGTTTTCAACTGCATGTCATCCTCAAACTCACGAGCAAACTGAGGTAGTTAATAAAATATCAGCAACATTGCTTAGGGCTATTATTTATAAGAATATTAAGTCATAAATTGGGTAACAAATTATTGTTTTCAACAACATGTCACTTCAAATTAATGAGCAAACTGAGGTGGTTAATAGAACACAATTGAGAAACAAAATTTCAATGTTGCTACAAGAATTAACAAAGGACGGAATTAAATCATTTTTCAAACCAGTAACTGGGTTTGGATACATTTTCGCAAGGAGTGATTTCCATCTCAAAGGAAGACAAAGTTACATCCAAGAGGGGATGACCCTTATCAAGTCCTTGAAAGAATTAATAACAATGCATGTAAAATGATCTTCCAGGAGAATTTTCAGCACATTCTACTTTCAATGTTGCTGACTTGAGTCCTTTCGATGTAGGTGATGATTTTTTGATTCGAGGACGAATCCTTTTGAAGAGGGGGAAGATGATAAGGATCACGGTGTTCCACATGTTCCAACTGGACCCATTACACGATCCAAGGCCAAGAAGATTCAACAAGCATTAATTCTTCATCTACAAAATTGGATAGGGTCGGTTCAACTATTATTTCATGTGTTACAAGCTTATTAGATTGAGGAAGGACCATTTGGAGCTTCAGAAGTGAATATTTACACAGTTGTAGGAGCAAATGAAGTTGCAAGCATTATTACATGAGTTGTTAGAAAACTTTATTTATTTTTAATTTCATAAATTTGTAAGGGTAAAATTGTCAAATTGGCTTCGTTTTTTTTTTTTTGAGATTTAAGGGGATCGAGATTAAATCCCAGCCACTAACTTTTTTTGTGGGAGACTATAAATACCCACAAATTATTAGGTAAAAATAATATTTGTGATGAATGAAATTGATCAATCAAGTTGAGAAGTTCCCCTTCGAAATCCATCCGAGCATCGCGTGTGAGCCATGCAGTCACGCTTTGACATTGTGTGGTTGAGTGAAATTCTCAACCTTCTACTTATTTTTGGGATTTCTTTTCTCCCTATTCATTGTAATTTATCCTGATACAAACAAATTTATTCTTGTAGGGAATGTATTAAGCACATGGATTTATTAATTACAGTGAACTTTTGTATAAAACGAAGTAAACACAAATGGAGTAACACGAGATAGAAGTAAACATAGTAATAAAAAGAAACTACATAAACTTAAAGGAAGTGAATCCCATTTTACAATATAAATATTGTTCAATTGTAGCAAAGAAGTAGTTTTGAAAACTAGCCACTCCATATCAATCTATGTTCGGAAAACTAAAATAAAGAAAAAATAAAAAAATAAAAATATTTTTCAAAAACTTAGTTGGGTGTGAAATTTTGCTCAAAATTCAAATGTTTTCTTTTCTTTTTTTCTTTTCTTTTCTTTTTTTATAAAAGGATAAAACACATCATTTTGGAATAAAATAAAAAACAAACAAACAAAAACAAAATAGTTATCAAATGGGCCTAATTTTTAACATATCTATCCCAAAGGAATGGATGGGCTCTAGTGGCAATGCTGCTTCAACTGTGTGATAGACCATGTGAAGTTAACATGACAATAATAGTAGCTTCTAAAGCACAAAAATATGTGGATAAATTTCATATCTTGAGGTTGGATCATATATTGAGGTTGGATAAATTTCATATATTTAGGTGCGAAAAACATATACACACGGGCAACTAAAAATGATAGATCCACTATAAGGGCATTTGGTCTAGTGGTATAATTTTTTTTTTACAAATTAGGTGGAATGAACAAACAAAAATAATGAGTTTAAAATTACCAAATAAACTATCAATTTTCAAATGGAATGGAGACATAAGACTATTCGAAAAAAGAAAAGGACAAAAGAAAAATATTAAAAACATTTTCAACTAATGCATTTGGTTGAGAGATATTATGGCTAATATAAGAAAAATATAAGAAAAATATAGCATACTAAAATGACTGTTATTATTGGTATCAAACCAATAACAATTCATATCAACTAAATCTTCCAATTGATAATTAGGCTAGAGAAAGAACTTGAATTTATTTTTATATCTATCAACATGTTTGCTACTTTTATCTAAAACTTGATCACGAGTTTTTCTTATTTGCATTGTAAAATTATGTATTTCTATGGATATCATTTCTATTTCTAGAATTCAAACAAAAACATGTGGATAAATTTCAAATATTGAGGCGCATAAAAGATAGATCCACTACAAGGCATTTGGTCTAGTGGTATGATTCTCGCTTCGGGTGCGAGAGGTCTCGAGTTTGATTCTCAAAATGCCCCCAACAATTATATCAAATTGAAGCATGCAATATAATAAGATTTGAAATAGGTTTTTTTAAACCTCGAACCAAGAAGTAATTCAGATGGATATTTGGAAAGAAAAAAAAAGGAAGCTATATTTAATTATAATTTACAAGTGTCTTTATAACATGTTAATTGAAGAGAGAAAACAACAAGAATAAACAAACAAAGGAAATTTGTATATGTATGATTCTTTATAACTTACTTTTTCGGGACTTGGACCATAAACAGTCATCTACTCTTACTCCTACTCCCTTCTCTAAGAATCAACATAGCATAATCATTCCATGAAGGCCGAGGTAGTCTTATAAAAGAAGATGAGGGTACCACTTTCAAATCATTCCATGAGGACTTAAGAAAGTTTTGTAAAAGAAGATGAGGGTACCACTTTATATTTCAGAATTTCGATGTGAATAGAGAATGAACCACATTCTTTGAAGATAAGATAGAGCTTCGAGCCTAACTTCAAAGGCATTACACAAATTGTTCTATGATATTTTTTCTAGGAACTCTTTGTTATGTTGTCCGCTGAAGGTGTCAGGAAAGGGACACAGATTCTCTATTGCACTGATCTCCCAATAGAAGTTTTACCCAGATCATCTGTCGTCACAACCCTTTTAAGGAAGATGCGCCCAAATAACCAGTGAACAATAACATTTAAAGAAGTTTCAGAGAGCGAGAAGAGGATTGTGATAGAAGTTGCCCTAGGTAAAACTTCTTTAAATGTCTTAGCCAATCATGACCTCATAATGAGGAGTCTCTTGGACAACAATAACATATGGACAACAAATGTCTTAGCCAATTGTGACGGTCATGATTGCTCAAGGCGTGTCGCCTAAATAATCGGTAAACAAAAACATTGCCCAAATAACCGCCTTGGACAACAAATCGTTTACAAGAATGGCTGAGACATGCAACATGCAACCACAGGCAACACACCTTGGGCAATCATGACTGTGACATCTGCCCCCACACAACTTATTGGATGAGGCTGACTTTAGGTCTCTCGATGCGCTTCCAGCTGATCTCATAATGAGGAGTCTCTTTCAACCTACTAGGAGCCGTTGAAAATCACTTCTCGGTTTGTTGAGTCTTCATGTCTTCTCTGTTCGTGTCTTTCCTACTTTCTTCGCTTGAAACTTTTTTCTTATTTGTATGACGTCATACCACCTTCTTCTGCTTGATGTTTTCTTGGTCGAAATAATAACGTTTCATGTTACTAACGTGGACAACAAGGTTAGTCCGCATCAATAAGAGCAATTGAATTCTATATGATGTCTTCATAATCTTATGGATAACTTTAACTAGTCCATAGTATTTTCACACCAGTTTTTGGTTCTTGTTGCTTTGAACTCGAAGTTTATTTGAACTTAACTTATATGAACTCTTTATTTTTCTTGAAATTATTGTGGTTGATGTTATGATCGCACAACAACGCACACACTCGATCTAGATGAACACAAAGAAAAGGATAGAGAAAATTGCAAGGAGAACTCTGGCAGAAAGGATTTTTTTTATTTGATGATTTCAGGTATGTACAACAAGAGAGTACAGAGAATAGAAAGTACATTTTCAAAGCTTTATTGGACGGGATATATATATGGTTCAGTCTACTAAATATAGCTTTACAAGATTTAACCATCTACTATATATAGCTATTTACCATATATAGCTATTTACCATATATAGCTTTACCGGATATAGCTTTACCATATATGGCTTTACCAAATATAGCTTTACCGAATATAGCCGTTGACCAAGCTATAAATACAGGGAGCAGACTCCATAACTCAACAATTCTCCCACTTGGAGACTGATCCTACACCATACCAATTAGAACTTTGCATAACCTTAATTTTCCAACATCAACACATTTTGTCAACATGTCTGCTGGATTCTTTGCACCCTCTATCTTCTCCAAACATATATCGCCTTCTTCCACTAACCTGCGAGTGAAATGGTACCGTCTTCTAATGTGTTTTGTCCTTTAATGATAGACTGAGTTTTTCACCAACTGTATGACACTCTAACTATCTGTATGAAGGATCTTCTTGCACTGCTTCCGACCTAATTCTTCTAGATAATCTGCCATCCATATCATCTCCTTTCCAACTTCAGTTATAGTCACGTACTCAGCTTCAGTAGATGAAAGAGCAACGCATTTCTGAAGCTTGGACATCCAACTCACTGCTGTTCCATCTATAGTGTAGATATACCCAGATGTGCTCTTGCTGGAGTCTACATCTCCACTCAAATCAGCATCCACAAAACCTTGCAGAACTACTTTGTCATTGCCATAACAAAGTGTAGTATTGGATGTACCTCTCAGATATCTCAAAAAGCCACTTCACAGCTTCCCAATGTTCCTTCCCTGGATTTGCCACGTACTTGCTAACAACTCCCACTGCATGTGTTATGTCAGGTCTAGTGCAGACCATAGTCCATCAAACTCCCAACTGCTGAAGTGTACGGAACTGATGCCATGTGCTCACGTTCCTCAACTGTCTTGGGAGATTGCCCCTTTGATAATTTAATATGATTTGCCAAGGGGGTAGTCCTGGGTTTAGCGTTATTCATCTTGAATTTGGACTACACCTTCTCAATGTACTGTTCTTGGGATAGATTTAATGTGCCAGCAGATCTATCTCGAGAAATCCTCATCCCAAGGATCTGCTTCGCTGCACCTAAATCTTTCATCTCAAATACTGAAGACAAGCTTGCCTTCAGGTGGTTTATCTCCCTCATTCTTGATCCAGCAATTAGTATATCATCCACATACAGGAGTAGAAACACATAAGAATCAGTGTATTTCTTGAGGTAGCAACACTAATCCTTTTCACTTCTGTGGAAACCACTCTTGCTCATGAAGGAGTCAAACTTCTTGTACCATTGTCTCGATGCTTGTTTCAGTCCATACAAGCTCTTATTGAGCTTACACACCATGTGCTCCTTGCTTGGAGCTGTAAACCCTTTGGGTTGTTGCATATAGATCTCCTCATCTAGATCTCCATGTAAAAAAGCCGATTTTACATCCATTTGCTTGAGGTGCAAATTCTCTGATGCAACAATACTCAGCAGAATTCGGAGAGTAGTTAATTTCACAACTGGAGAAAAGATCTCAGCATAATCAATGCCTTTTCTTTGTGAATATCCTTTAACTACTAACCGGGCCTTAAACCTCCTTCTGCCATCTGGTTCAACCTTGATTTTGAACACCCATTTGTTCAACAGAGCTCTCTTTCCTATAGGCAACTCAGTCAGCACCCACGTATTATTCCTTTCAAGTGAGCTCATCTCATCATCCATGGCTTGCTCCCACTTGGTTGAATCTTTCACTTGTAGGGCCTCATCAAAGGACTCTGGTTCTCCTTCGTCAGTCAACAACAGATAATGTAATGAGGTTGAATATCTATCTGGTGCTCTGGTAGTTCTGGATGATCTTCTCAACACCTGCTCAGGTGCCACTTGCTCCACGTCTGGTTCTTCAGCAATAGGATCAGGAGTTTCTTTTGCTTCTGTTGTACCATCACTACGTGAATTTTCTTGCCACTCAAGTTTAACTCCCACTTGCTTCGTAGTCTCAGAGTTTATCTTCTCTCTGTTCTTGTACATGACATTTTCATCAAAGGTCACATCACAGTTTCTTAGGATCTTCATATTTTTCTCATCTCAAAACCTATACCCAAACATGTCAGAGCCATAGCCTATGAAGTAGCATTTCACGGCCTTAGCATCAAGCTTATCTCTCTTCTCTGGATCAACATGGACATACGCAGTACAACCAAAGGTTCTCAAGTGAGAGTACTTGAGTTCTTTTTCTGTCCATACTTCTTCGGGCAATTTGAACTCCAAGAGTACTGACGGCCCTCTATTAATCAAATATGCTGCTGTGTTCACAGCATCAGCTCAGAATGTCTTTGGCAATCCAGAATGAATCCTCATGCTTCTTGCTCGCTCATTCAATGTTCTGTTCATTCTTTCTGCAATACCATTTTGTCTTGCCTTACCGGGAATTGTTCTTATTAATCTAATTCCCTCAGCTGCACAAAATGTTATAAACTCTGATTTGTTGTATTCTCCTCCATTGTCAGACCTCAGGCATTTGATCTTCAAGCCGGTCTGATTTTCAACTTCAGCTTTCCACTTCTTAAAGGTGGTAAACACATCTGACTTGTGTTTCAGAAAGTAAACCCATACCTTCCTGCTAAAGTCATCGATGAAGGTGACGTAGTACCTTGATCCACCAAGTGATGAAACTGAAGATGGTCCCCAGACGTCTGTATGGACCATTTCCAACCGCACTTTCTTCGGTTCTCTGGCAGCCTTTGTGAAACTAACTCGTTTCTGTTTGCCCATAACGCAGCTCTCACAAAGACCCATATCAACAGATTTTAAGCCTTCTAAAGCTCCTTTCGTAGTCAGCATCTTCATTCCTTTGACGCTCATATGTCCAAGTCTATTGTGCCATAGACTTGAATTGGAAGCACTCTCAGCAGCAGCAGCCATGTTTATACACTCTGCAGTTGTGTATAAGGTTTCGGATTTTGTGCCACGCGCAACAACCATGGCGTCCTTCACAATCTTCCAGGAACTCTTTCCAAACTTTGCTGCATAGCCTGTGCTATCCAACTGACCAATAGAGATCAGGTTCTTCTTGAGACCAGGAATGTATCTGACATCTTGTAATGTCCATAGATTTTCTGCTGGAGTTTGTATAGAGACATCTCCCTTTTCTTCAATCTCCAAGGCTTTGTTGTCGACAAGATACACCTTCCCAAAATTTCTTGATTTCAAATTTCGAAACAATTTCTTACTTGGAGACGAATGAAACGATGCACCTGAATCCAAAATCCAGGATCCAGCTGGACTATCCGCACTAAGGATTAAAACGTCCTCAGCATCTTCTGTTGTGTATATAGAATCATCATCATCTTCAGATTTATGATTCTGCTTCTTCTTTAGTTTTGTACAATCTGTTCGAAAGTGTCATTTTCCCCCACAGCTCCAACACGTTACGTTGGGTTTGTTTGGAGATTTTCCCCAGTTCTTTGTTTTTGAACGCCCATGTTTGTTTGAGCTCTTTGATTTGCTTCTTCCCCTTCGATCAACACTGAGAGCATTGCCTGATGAATCTCCAGTTTCCCGTTTGCGAATACTTTCGCTGAGAACTACATCTCGAATTTCATCAAACTTCAGTTTATCAGATCCTCGGGAACTGCTGATTGCAGCAACAACAGTATCCCATGACTCGGTTAAGGATGACATCAAAATCAACGCTTTAATTTCATCTTCGAAATTAATTTCCACCGAACCCAGTTGACTTATGATCATATTGAATTCATTTATATGATCTGCAACACGTCCATCTTCAGACATCTGTAGATTGAACAATCTACGCATCAAATACACCTTGTTCATAGCCGACGATTTTTCATACATATTTGACAGCGCCTTCATCAGATCTGACGTTGTCTTCTCCTTGATGATATTAAACGCCACGTTTCTGGATAGCATCAACCGGATCATCCCTAGGGCTTGTCGATCCTTGAGCTTCCACTGTTCCGTGGTCATGGTATCCGGCTTCACCCCCAACAGAGGTTCGTGAAGATCTTTCTGGTACAGATAATCTTCAATCTGCATCTTCTAGAAACCGAAATCGGATCCATCGAACTTCTCAATTCCAATCTTTGAACTTTCCATCTTCACAGATCGTGGTGAATTTTGCCTTGCTCTGATATCAGTTGTTAGGATCGATATCAATCGTTAGCTCTGATACCAGTTGTTAGGATCGCACAACAACGCACACACTCGATCTAGATGAATACAAAGAAAAGGATAGAGAAAATTGCAAGGAGAACTCTGGCTAAAAGGATTTTTTTTATTGGATGATTTCAGGTATGTACAACAAGAGAGAGTACAGAGAATAGAAAGTACATTTTCAAAGCTTTACTGAACGGGATATATATATGATTCAGTCTACTAAATATAGCTTTACCAGATTTAACCATCTACTATATATAGCTATTTACCATATATAGCTTTACCGGATATAGCTTTACCATATATGACTTTACCAAATATAACTTTACCGGATATAGCCGTTGACCAAGCTATAAATACAGGGAGCAGACTCCATAACTCAACAGTTGACGCTTCCGACTGA
>NW_019268630.1:145841-172913 GCF_002738365.1 Cucurbita moschata
GCAGCAAACGTAGATTCATCATGGCTATGATTCTTCAACTGTACTATCGACATCATTTTCAACCCTCTTGGTTGATGGATGTTTTTCTGAATGATCATCGGGTTAGACTCCATTACTACTAGACATTTTGCTAGGGGCATGTAAATGACTTTGTGTTTAAGTAGAACGTTCATTCCTGACACGATGTCGAAGTCATCCATTTCAACTATCACTAAACAATTTGCCTAGTCCAAGGCTCCAGCTTGATTAGAGTTCTCATTGTGACTCTTAAGACAGGCAAAGCTTCCAATTTGACGGCGTTCATCTTTCCTGTATCTTGATGCCAAAGGATGTTAAAATATTTTGCATCGGTCTCCATCATGAGTTGTGGGTGGCTCTAGAGTTGAGAATGGCGTTCCTTACTACTTTGTGCTTTACCCAAACCTCAACATACATAATATATATATATTCATTTAACTATAACACATATGGTCCATGAAAGAATTGTAACTCTTATGCTCATTAATATTATAATGGCTTCTACCTAAATTATAACCTAAAGTTGATAATTGATGTCCAATTAGCCAACCCTAAATTTGTAATCATTGTGGAGTGATTGAAATTACAATGAAAGTAGTTTAAACTCCTAGTATCTTAAAGGAAGTTGGTCTCTTCTAATAAAACACGAAGTTCTCTTTAATATCATTAATCCAATTATGCTAGACATAAAACTAAAACTGTGTTCAATTTAACTCCATTTTATTGTCATCTTGAATGACGTGTAGGATATATTCTTGATTTACCTTGATATTTCATATTAGTTGAGCTTTTTGCAAAATCACAATTAGACAACAACAACGATGAACTTGGGTCTGTTTATTATTTTAAAGAAAATTTCTTTCTCCATCTTATTCCTAATAACTCTGCAACTAAATTCATATTATGCTAAGAAACAAATTTTTTGGGTTGTAGTTTATTCGATAACACTTGCATATTAGAAAAATTCAACATTACATGCCTTACTTACAAGTTTTTATACTAAACCATCAACTTTTTATTTTATAGTCCAACAACCACTCAAGAAAATAGATTTCAAACTTGAGAGAAAAAAATATATTGAGTAGGAGTTAAAAATGTTGCAATTTTTTAAGAAAGGGCGTTTGGTCTAGTGGTATGATTCTCGCTTAGGGTGCGAGAGGTCTCGAGTTCAATTCTCGAAATGCCCCTATGTTCATTTCTCTCAAGATGAGCCTTTAGCACTAGCAACGTAGTGCTTTTTAATATCACCCTATGTAATTATTCTTTTTTCTTCTCTCTATACTATGTAATTATTCTTTTTTCTTCTCTCTATACTAACCCTATGTAATTATTCTTTTTTCTTCTCTCTATACTAACCCTATGTAATTATTCTTTTTTCTTCTCTCTATACTATGTAATTATTCTTTTTTCTTCTCTCTATACTATGTAATTATTTCTCTATACTAATTACCCTATGTAATTATTCTTTTTTCTTCTCTCTATACTAATTACCCTATGTAATTATTCTTTCTTCTTCTCTCTATACTAATTACCCTATGTAATTATTCTTTTCTCTCTATACTAATTACTCTATGTAATTATTCTTTTTTCTTCTCTCTATACTAATTACCTTATGTAATTATTCTTTTTTCTTCTCTCTATACTAATTATCGCAAACCCTATGTAATTAGGGTAATTATTCTTTTTTCTTCTCTCTATACTAATTACCTTATGTAATTATTCTTTTTTCTTCTCTCTATACTAATTATCGCAAACCCTATGTAATTAGGGTAATTATTCTTTTTTCTTCTCTCTATACTAATTATCGCAAACCCTATGTAATTATTCTTTTTTCTTCTCTCTATACTAATTATCGCAAACCCTATGTAATTATTCTTTTTTCTTTTCTCTATACTAATTATCGCAAACCCTATGTAATTATTCTTTAACTCTATGTAATTATTCTTTTTTCTTCTCTCTATACTAATTATCGCAAACCCTATGTAATTATTCTTTAACTCTATGTAATTATTCTTTTTTCTTCTCTCTATAGTAATTATCGCAAACCCTATGTAATTATTCTTTAACTCTATGTAATTATTCTTTTTTCTTCTCTCTATAGTAATTATCGCAAACCTTATGTAAATAATTTAACAGTTCTTCTCTCTATAGTAATTATCGCAAACCCTATGTAAATAATTTAACAGCGGTCGAGATCTAAATGATATAATAAGAATTGCTCATGGATTTCATTAACAAAGAAAATAAATGAAATAATGATGATACATTCCATAAACAACTTAATATATAGTCCATAATAAGGGCATTTGGTCTAGTGGTATGATTCTTGCTTTGGGTGCAAGAGGTCTCGAGTTCGATTCTCGGAATGCCCCTCCAAAAGAAAAAAAGGAAAGGAAAGCGTGGCAATGCACAAATTATGCAAGATAATATGATTTAAAATGTGGTTGTAGTTTTTAAACATTGAACCAAGAAGATGAGAATAGAGAATGAAATTCTTGGGAGAATAAAGATCTTCTCAGTTCGATTCTCAAAATGCCCCCAACAATATTATATCAAAATGAATTATGCTGTCACAGCTGTTGTATTCTTTCTAGGACTTTTTAGTCAAATAGGTCATCTATTGTCACAATCTTTTTAAGGAAGATGCGCCGAAATAACCGATGAAGAAGTTTCAGAGAGTCATAGGTTCGAATCCTGTCACCTTGATGTGGTATTCTCAGGGGGCCGAAGTGCAAAGCCCCGTAGTCCATCCGTGGTTAGGAAGGCAGGCATGTTGTCCACTGTCGTCACATAGGTCATCTGCCGTCACAATCCTTTTAAGAAAGATGCGCCCAAAGATACTTATATAAGGATTATTATATCAATATGGCTATGCCATTTTTATAAATAAAAGAGAGTAATGTACCACGAGCACATATAGAGAGAGGAAAGATACTTATATAAAGATTATTATATCATTATGCCTATGCCATTTTTATAGATAAAAGAGAGTAATGTACCACGAGCACATATAGAGAGAGGAAAGATACTTATATAAAGATTATTATATCATTATGCCTATGCCATTTTTATAGATAAAAGAGAGTAATGTCCCACAAGCACATATAGATTGAGGACTTATTGTAAGTAAAGAAAGCAATCTAGTAGTTATAATGCCTACTTATGGAGAGGGAATTTGATGAATTCCACAAAAGATAGGAGCTTATAGGATGGCGGTAGCATCCGATGCATATGACAGAACTTCTTCACAGTTGCAATATCTGACCAATGAATATTATTGTCATTTATAGCTTCTATCACAATAATATAAAATTTGGGGTCAAAGCCTATATGGGACTGAAAAGACCATTCACCACACGCGTGTAAATTAAATTATATCTACCACCTCTGAAATTTTCCACGGCAAACCTTCCAAAAGCTTATACTTCTTCATTATTGACATCCTTAATTGGAACTAGATTTTAAGGCAAATCTTCTCCACGACTCACTTTGGAACACTTTTATAGATAGTTTCAACAAACTTACTTTTCTCGTGAATACTTTGGAGTTTAATATTTATAGTTGGAGAACGCTATTCAAATTGATATGGTCGAATCTTACAACAAAGTCTAATTGAGCCTCCCTCTATTAGGAGCTAGCTTCGAATAAAATTCTTTAGTTTAGACAATGGTTGCATTGTTTTAGTCAAACAACCAAGACTAGTGTATTACCAATAGTATAAACATTTTGTACGTATATTTTCTTACATATTAACAATTGTATACAAATAATAATTAAATTTATGAGTAGAAGTTTGGATGGAGTTTTATTAAATAGGTAATCTTAAGTTATATCTAAAAATATATAAGATTTTTTTTTCTTTTTATATACATTTAGGAGAACAAAACAAAGATTTAACAAGATGTCATTCATGCCATGTTTTAATTTTTATTCTTTCTTATTTCTCAAAGATTAAAAAAAAAATTATTCTCTCTCAAATATGGTTCGTTATTTGATTATTTTCTCTTGAGTGAATTTTAAGTGAAACACATTCTCTACCCAAGTAATTGCAAGATGCAAGCTTCACACTAAGAGGAATCAAAGTCCCAAGTATCAACGTCATTAAGTGTCAATTTTTAGTCTCCATCTCAACATAAATTAAACTTATTTTCGTGGAGATATTTATTTATAAAAGCAAAATATCTCAAAGTCACAAAAAAAAAAAAAAAAAAAAGATATAGATACTAGACATAAATATGATACCAAATAGATATGGTAATATGTCATTCTTAAAAAACTAGGACACCGATATGACAATGATACATTAATTAAAAAGAATACTAAATTAATATTAACTTAATCAACAAAAATTTACTAAAGTCGCGATTAAGAACCTACTAGTAGGCTACTTACCAAGTTTGCTCACTCCATGTTTATCATTTTTTTTCAAGTAACTAAGAGTTGGCCGTGGATGAGTGGACTTTGGAGTGTGAGCCATGGACTAAGCTCTAATTTTAATCTACTATTTTTTGTTCTTCTTTTGAGTCTGCTTCTTATTTTGTGTTTATAACGAGTATGTATATGTAACACCCCAAAAATAAAGGAAATTATCTCCCATAAGAATAAGCCACTCATGAAAGACCCAAAGGATAGAAAGAAAAAAAAAATTAAAGGATTAAGCAAGCACAAACGACTTAGTCAAGTCACTCTTGTACCCCAACAAGTGATTTGAAGGAGTTAAAGGCCTTTTGAAAAGGATTGGAAAGAAAAAAGTAAATCAAAATGGCAAAAAAGTCATTTTATCAATTATCAAGAATCTTTCCCGATTTGTAATTCCTTATCTAGAAGGAATCTCAAGATTCAAAAAAAAGGGAAAAATGATTAAAAAAAAAAAAAAAAAACTATGAGAAATTTGTAGAAAAATTTTGGATTTTTTTTGAGAAAAATAATAATAAAATATTCGAAAAGTGGCAAATTACCAAAATACCACTGGAAGAATGGATAATTACAAAAATGCCACTCTAATTAGAATAAGAGCATCTACTGTGACCATCCGAGCAAAATCTTTCGAACTCAAATCTCAACCGTCGGATCTCCTCCAAAATTTGATATGATCTAGAACGAACACACACGGATCATCACATCGAACGACTAGTATTCAAAGCCAAAGTCGGTAAGGCTATGATCGAAGTTGATATCTCCAAAAAATTATCAAGAAAGTTCGATCTCTAAATAACGAAGATTCTGGAGCTCTCAATGTCGGTTTAAGCTCCTCCTATAAAGTCTGAAGTAGGAGCAACAATACGGAATAAGAATCGAGAAAGATCGATCCCCCAATCGAAGGCAATAAGCATTTAGATTGTGGGTCTCCTACTCTCAGATTTCTTCCAAATTCAAGAGAAATCCTCCACCATTTCTCTTCAAACTTCTAAATAACGAAGAATCTGGAGCTCTCAATGTCGGTTTAAGCTCCTCCTATAAAGTCTGAAGTAGGAGCAACAATACGGAATAAGAATCGAGAAAGATCGATCCCCCAATCGAAGGCAATAAGCATTTAGATTGTGGGTCTCCTACTCTCAGATTTCTTCCAAATTCAAGAGAAATCCTCCACCATTTCTCTTCAAACTTCTAAATAACGAAGAATCTGGAGCTCTCAATGTCGGTTTAAGCTCCTCCTATAAAGTCTGAAGTAGGAGCAACAATACGGAATAAGAATCAAGAAAGGTTGATCCTCTAATCGAAGATAATAAACGTTTAGATTATGGGTCTCCTACTCTCAGATTTCTTCCAAATTCGAGAACAATCCTCCACGATTTCTCTTCAAACTTATTCCTACCATTTCTCAACAAGATTACCCACAAGTTCTATGAAGGAATAGAATGCTGAAAGTGCCTAGAAACCATTCCCCCAATTCAATCAGCCATTGAAGAACTTCAAGAAAAACTTGAAAATCCAATTCGAGGATACATGATGACTCGTCGTGCAAGAATGATTCCAATCAGTTTCTACACTACCAAGGAATGCTTCCATAGAAGACCACAAAGAAAAATAACCTCGAGAGCGTGTCGAATTGAAGGAAATAGGTTTCAAAATTAAATTGGGGATAAGAGTTCCTATCTACGGTCTCTTTTCCTTCAAATTAAGGATTCCTCTAGGTTTAGAGGAAGAAGTTGAGTAAACTTGATGAAGGAATCGAGAGCTGAAACGTCGTAGAATAAGCTACCCACGAGAAGTTATGAACTTTGGTAGCGAATATCTTAGGCTACGATCCACGAGAAGTTATGAAGTAAATCCCTAGCCCTTTCTTGTAACATCCATCTTTAAGTTTTACGAAGAAATCGAGGAAAGAAACGCTGAAAAATGTGGCTGTACAGGCCGAGTTTCAGATGGCGGCGATGCGAAAAAATGCGCATCTTCTTCCTGTTCAGAGGAAGAAAACGATGATACGGCCAGTTCAACTGAATTGTCCAAGTCAAATCAAAATTTGACCTTTTCTCGTGTTTTCTCAATAGATCTTATTTTATGAAATTTTTTATGAATCCTTATCCCGTGAGGTTATATTAGGTTATGAAGTTTGGGAGTTATTGGAAAACTTTAGTTAGCGAAACCAAGATATGGGAGAAAATGCTCATCACGATCCATATAACTTTACCTCCAAGGATAACTAAAGTGGTATCCCTGAAATAATAGATTCCCCAGATGTACCCTTGGTCTCTAATAGCTACTACGTGCACAACATCATGCTGGGCTATTCCTAAGAACTTATAAGTTCCAAGCTTGACCCAAGACGTTATGCATAAACCTAGGATCACCAAGAATTCAAGCAAACATCATGCTTAACAAGTTGCTAAGATCCATGCCTGAAGTAACCATTATCTCACTTCACGAAGTGTACCGCGAGGCCCCTATTTCTCTTTAGGTGGGATGCTATGGTATATGTACCATGAGCAGGATTCCATGATGAACTTATTATCTCCCTCACCTAAATGAGATGCCCTGCACCACGATTTGCTAGCAGGATGCCATGATTATGACAACGCCACCTATGCACTCATGGGGAGAAAATTAAGAGTTACTTCGGAAGACTTTTCATGGTTAAGATACGATGCATGACATGACAACCTCTAAGGTTTAGTTACTGAAAAACGAAACAAGAAGTCATATCCTAGCTCAAGGCTTAGACATGCTCCAAATTACCAACTAATTTCTATAAGGTCTATTTTATATGACATGAGAATAAATTCAATTCAAGTTGGTTGAAGCAAGTTCGGAACCTAAAACTCATGCTAGTTATTATGGGTTCAAATGATTACGTTAGAAACATACAAGATTGAGAACCAACGAACCAACAACAATACCTCAAGCAGAGGTCATGTTCATGAAGCCTTGGAAGGCATGAAGTAGAGCAAGTTCGGAATAACTCAAGAATGTTTTATTACCAACTATTTTCTGTAAGGTCTATTTCATATGACATGAGAATAAATTCAATTGAAGTTGGTTGGAGCAAGTTCGGAACCTAAAACTCATGTTAGTTATTATGGGTTCAAATGATTACATTAGAAACATACAAGATTGAGAACCGACGAGCCAACAACAATACCTCAAGCAGAGGTCATGTTCATGAAGCCTTGGAAGGCATTGGAAGGCATGAAGCGGAGCAAGTTCGGCCATGTTCATGAAGCCTTGGAAGGCATTGGAAGGAATGAAGCGGAGCAAGTTCGAAATAACTCAAGAATGTTACACCTTATGCCTCAAGAAAATTTGTGTTTTCGCATCAAATGCTAGGTAACACCCTTTTGTTTTAAAATGTCTTGTGTTGCCGTTCCCTATTCTATGTTATCGCATCAAGGTCATTTCATGAAGGTCCTACCAGGAGTTGAACCCAAGTGCTAACCACTACACCATAGAATCCCTTATAAAAATTTATTTTGGAATGATTTTCCTATTTTATGCAGATTCCACAAGAAGAGAGATCCCATCACGAGTCAAACTCAAGTTATTGGATTCAAAGTTCTAGAGATGTTTTATCTAACTCGTTGTGATCTTGAGCACCTTTAGAGTGGTTGCAGAAGTAACCCTCCAGTGTTGATTTGACATGTTGAGGGTATATGTGATGGATTTTGCAGGAAGCTGGGATAAGTACCTACCCCTTATGAAATTCGCTTATAATAATACTTGCCAAGCCACCATACAAATGGCCACATACGAGGTTCTCTATGGACGAAGATTTCGATCCCCTATCTTTTGGGAAGAAGGAGGTAAAACGACAACTATTGGGCCAGAGCTGGTACAAATTACCGACGCCGCAGTCCAGAAGATTAAAGCTAGGATGCAAACCGCACAAAGCCGAGGGAAAAACTATGATGACCTAAGGTGCAAGGACATGGAATTGTAGGTAGGGGATCATATATTCCTAAAGGTAGCACCCCATGAGAGGGGTGCTCAGGTAGGGTAAAAAGAGGAAGCTAAGCCCTAGGTTTATCCGTCCCTTTGAGATATTAAAAAGGATTGGATCTGTTGCCTATAGAATCGGGCAATGCCCAAACTTGTCTGCAGTACATAATATCTTTCATGTATCCATACTACAGAAGTATACCCTAGATCGTTCGCATGTACTGGCTCATGAAATTCTCTTCTTGATAGATGACCTAATGTATAAAGAAGACCCGATTCAAATAATAGACAAGAAAGTCAAATGATTGAGAAACAAGGAAATCTCTCATGTTAAGGTCCTATGGAAGAATCATAGAGTAGAAGAAGTCATTTGGGAAATAGAAGGCAAATAAGAACCTTGTACCCTGACCTATTTTAGAATAAGCACTTTCGATGACGAAAAGTTTTCAAAGGAGAGGAGAATTTGCAACACTCAAGGTCTCCAATAAGAGACAGTGTATAATCCCTACTAGGTTGTATTTAGAAGCAAAGAACAAGTAAGATTGAAAAAACATTGAGAAAATGGTACTTTTTCTAATTTTTATAAACTTCACGGATCATTAAATTTTTTTATAGAATAAGAATTACAATGTGCTTAAAAAATGAAGGCTCCAATCGGAGAAGACTTTTCTAGTAGAAGATTCAGCAAAATCAAGAATGAAATTATAGAAATTCTAGACGTTTCAATGGTAGTGGAAAATCCGTCTATAAATTATGAATTAGGGTAGACTATTGGGGGCAAGAAGCAAGCTTAATCGAGTACCCAATCGAGAGATACAAGTTTTTTGTTTTGGGGTATCGTGTTCATGGGTTTACCTCGAATTCGAGAACTATAGTCCACTATTCATTTCCAAACTTGTTCCTGCACCTTCTAAATAAGTTTACCCATAAGTTTGGTGAAGGAAAGAGATCCTCAAAGTGCTAGTAGGTTTTCACATGAATTAGTCCACGTTCGGTTACCCTCTAATGTTTTCTTAAGCTAAAACCTTAACTCCTAAAGCCTAACCCATGATATTATGTATAAACCTAGGTTCATCAATAATCCATGTACCAAGTACCTAGATGATAAGTGGAAATCACTACAAGGGGAGTAAGATTCGGATTACCTTGTTGATCGAATATCTCAAGGCAAGAACATTGTTTGAGATTCGAATCACTCCACAAGCAAGATTGATCACGTCTATCTTGAATGATTCTTGTTGATCAAACATCTCAACGCAAGAACACTTACTTGAGATTCGAATCACTCCACAAGCAAGATTGATCTTGTCTAGCTTGAATGATTCTACATGCAACCTTATGTAGAATTGCAAAGAAACTTAGCCATTGGCTAAATAAAAGCACAAATGCTCTTTTTACTATATTTTTCAAGTCTCCTTACAAATACAACATACATGGCTTTATATAGCCTCAAAATGAAATATTAAAGACATTCCAAGAGTTGTAACATTCATATTTGCCATAATTAACCATTATGTAATTGTAACCTAAAGTACATTAAAAGTCTTAAAATACAATAATTCTAAATTGTAACCCACCCAAAATTTATAACCATCAAACTTCATTCCAGTTCAATGTGACATGAATTGCAACCTCTTTTGATAATTTGGACAACATTTTTTTCACATCTTCATTGAAATATATTGTATGATTGATGTCTCTTGGTATATTTGTGGTTGATATATTTTTTTTCTCATCATTTAGACTTGAAGATAACTTCTAAATTTTCCCATATTTTATAAAAAAGAAATTTAGGTTGTTCTCAAATCTACACCACCATTCTCTTTGGAATTCTTTTTTCTTCAATCTGCCATTCAATCCAAAAATATATTTGTGCCCTTTTTTCTTGGTTTATTTTTTGTTTTTATTTTGCTGTTATTTCATAATTAACTTATCTTGATTTCATTGAATAGCTTGCTATTATCAGACTTGTTTTATCCATGTATTAGCCTACCTTGATCATAATTAGTCACTTTCCCAAATAACCTACCTATGTGTGAAATAAACACGAGTGTCCCTGAGTGTAAAATTAGTGAGTTGTGTATGTGAGATCCTAAACATATTTAACTATTGTTTGTACAATCATGAACCAAGACGAAGGAAATGGAGGGGAGATCAATGAAGCTAGGCGGAGAGAAGCACGAGTTAGAACTATTACTCGTTTAAATCAAGTTATTAGTACATCGACAAACAGAATGGAGTGAATTGAAATAGCCTTAGGTAATCTTCAAGGAAGGGAAGTACTCTCGAAAGAAGGAGTTGAAAAATGAAGAAGATGACAATCTCACTTTTTTAGAGGGACATAGTCTTAGGGGTGGGTGAGAAAGAGTTAGAAGAAGGGGTAGAGAAATTTTAGCACCAAAAAAAATTGAGAGGGAGTAGGAATACGAGGGGGAGAAGAAAGAGGAGTTGGGGTAAAGCTTAAAATCTCAACGTTTTATGGGAGATCTGATCCAAAGGAGTATTTGCAATATAAGAGCAAAATTGAGCATGTTTCAATTGCAACAATTTCAGTGAAGAAAGAAAATTGAAGCTTGTTGTGGTTGAATTTTGTGATTACGCTAATATATGGTGGACATCTTTGAAAATAGAGTGGAGAAACGTGGGAGGAATTGAAGACATTAATGAGAAAAAGTTACATTCCGAAGCATTATTCTCTAGTACTCAAGCAAAAACTCTAGATTCTGCAACAGGGATCCAAAAGTATTGAAGAATATTACACAGAAATGGAGGCCCTTATGAATAGAGCATGCATTTATAAAGACGAAGAGGATATAATGGCTAGATTCCTCGGTGTGATGAACTAAAAACTTGCTCACCAAGTGGATAGGCAAGCGTACTTTGATATGCAAGAATTGTTACACCTGTCTATCAAAATCGAAGGGCAGCTAGCTTGGGAGAAGGAGAACTCCAAGAGGTATGCTATTTCTAAGTGTATTACTTACAACGCTTGGAAGAAAAATGTAAATATTGAAAGGATAAATTTCAAGGTTAGAGGCAAGTATGTGATTGAAAAAAACAACAAAGATGAGACATCCAAGGGTAAAAAGGAAATGAAGGAATACAAGGTCATATTAGTCATGATTGTCCTAACAATTGAGTCATGATCATAAAGAATGGACAAGTTGATTCACATAGTGAGGAAAGTGACCAAGATGAGCTAGTTGAAGAAGAAATCCAAGAGAATGAGGAGAAATTGAAAGCTTAAAAATAGTGAAAAGAATAATGAAATTGAAAGAAAAAAAGATGAAAGAAGGTGAGTAGTTTGACTAGAGTTAGAGAGGTTAGAAGCCGAATGTTTTCACAAAAGCCATCTTTATACTTATGTACAAGTAAGGATGTTTGTGATGGTGTTAATATAAGACATGCAGAAGCAATTTGGATCTTAGGCACTTTTAGAACATCAATTATAGTAAATAATTAGAGCATGTTCTTAAGTATTAAAACATAATGAGTTTGAATACTAACCTTTTGTAGTTCAAACTTCTTTTTCCTCAAGAATCGGTTTCGAACCACCACTAGTGTCTTCTCCACAATCCTCCGGCCTTAGAACGAGATTGTGGAATCCGGTGAGTGACTAAACTTGGGAGGGATTTTGTATATATGAAGAGAGTGTTTGTAAGAGGTTTTTCTCAAAATTTTTCACCAAGAAGACTTTTCATGTACCATGATCACTCTATTTATAGAGTCATGTTTGCATGTTCATGCAAACTTGAGATCACCAAATTTTGACACTCAAAATTCCACTCAAATGTTTGGGACTATATGACAAGCATGCATGTTTGAGTAAACAAAATTTTGACACTCAAATTTACCCTCAAACTTTTGGGGTTTATTTGGCAAGCATGCAAGTTTGGTTAAACCAAATTTTGACACCTCAAAATTCTGGATTTTTCCATTAAATGAAATCAAAATTTTGACTTTTTCATTTTAATTCATTAATTAATTTGAATAATTAATTTCAAATTAAAGAAATATTAAGTGATTAATTAAACTATTTAATTAATATTTAATATTAACTCAAAACCCAATCCTAATCAATTCCGACACATATTTGATTAAAATATTTAAAACTTATTTAAATATCTCAAATTCTCTTTTTTTTGTTTAATTCGTAAATAAAACAAAAATGCGGTTAAGTATATCGTATATATGTAGCGCATATTCCCTAATTTGAATTCGAACACTTCGAACTCACTCATCACACTGTTCTATTGTTTAGTCCGATATGAGCTAGCAGAGGGATCTAATGGACCTATAGATCATGGGCTCCAACGATCCAGGATTAACCGGTTAAACTCATTAACCTTGTTTATCAACAACACTCGTTAACTACTAGGACACTCCACTATAGCCTAGTAGTTGCACTCCCTTCACTATAGATATATTTCTGTCCATTTGATATAACCATAAATAGTAAGTCGATCCTTCACAGGTTATTCGTAGCTAAAGCTGGGTCAATTAGCCGTTTTACCCTGAAGTTGCTTCTTGTTCCTTATGTCCCACCGATCCTCTTATGAATAATTGGTTTGTGGTCCAACCAGTAAACTGAATCCCTCTCAGGCCAATGAGTGGGTGGGGCTCCTTGTTCAAGACCTGGAGTCTGTACTTAAGTGAACTACCTCTCTTCTATCCCTAAAAGTGGGTAGGAGCGAATTCCATTTTGTACCCCACGTCCCCAGCTATTCACCCAGTCTTACCCCTGAAATGGGAGGCCTATTGAGTCGGCAAACTCGAGCCACTCTCACCCATGCAAATCTAAGGATAATTTCGAATAAACAGGAGTTCATGGTTAGCTCAGGATTAAGATCGAGTTACCTAGGTCATCGAATGAAAAGAAAATCAGTCTCAACAGTAAACGACATTATAAAGTGAGAGTGGTTTTCTTCATGGTCCGATCTTATGCAATACTCATTGCATAGGACGCCCCCACTCACATGTCTCTGCATGTACAATTTAGTGATCACATTTTTTATATCATATACAAAAGTGGGTCGCATCCATAGTGTCCCTAGAATTAGGTACTTAGCCTTATCCTTATACTATAGATCATTTTGACTATATACTAAAACTTGATCCACTCTTATGTCTCTACATATAGTACAAGTAATCATACTATAGCCAGAATGTTCTTAATGATTGTATGACATATACTGTGTTATGTATATGCTATGATATACGATATGTTGCATGCAAGTTACGCTATGATATCATATACACTATTGTAGGATTATGTTATGTCATAGAACAATGTTATGGTTTCGATGATATTTGGTGCATGATCCTTCATGTATCATTTCATGTAAACTATGTTAATACGTACCCTCTATTACTATGAGACATTAGAAAATTATGTATTGTTAATTATTAAAAATATGAAATGAATCAAGTATTTATCTCTCATAGAAACACTATGCTAGGAATAGATTGGAGGTATGACTAGCGCCATGAATATATGTCATGCTTTAATGTTATGGGACCTCATGCATTTTGTGTACCACGTGCATCGAGATAGTTCTATATTATGTTTAGTACACCCTATGCCTATGAAACATTAGAAAAATCATGTATTGTTAATCATGAACAATATGACAAGAATCAAGTATGTATGTCTCATAGGAACGTTATCTCGTGTTTTAATGTTAGGGATCTCATGCATTTTATATGGGAGGTGCATCGGGATACTTCCCCATTATGATCAGTACAGACACATACCTTACAATATTTATGTTCCTTATGATATTATGCGGGTCTTTTCCCTTTATGGTATTTGGTAGTGTGAGTGTGCACAAGCTCGATGAGGTAGACTCACAGAATACTCTTATACCAACCCACCTGGTGGTTAATGTGCACATTCATGGGTCGTGTGTAAGGAAGTACAACATATTCAACTCTGCTCGGATTGAAAAGCAAAGCCCAAGCCCACGCCACAATGTATTTATGAAAGGATAGGTCCCACTATATTACATGTGATTCATATTCCAACGCTAACAGTGGGATTTCTTACTGAGTATTTATTAAAGTACTCAAACCACATGCTATTCTTATTTTAAAGTAAAGGTAAGATACCCATTTACGGATGACAACATTGCGAGGCCAAGGAACCAAAGTTAAGGTAGTTGCATTCATGTTATTTTTAATGATCCTTAGATTGGATGACGGCATTGTTTTATTATTATTTAAACTAATGTTATCTCAATATTGTTTTAATGAGTTCATTATGAACATTTAAGTCCATAGCACCGTTAATGAAATATTGTAAATGAATTCTTTCATTCATAGTAGCAATGTCATGTATGCTGTGATGATATTGTTTAATAGAAAAATACAGTAGTTGGTTATAAGAATCATGAATAAAGAGGGATAAAAATCTGTGTCCTCTAACCGGTGTAGATAGTTTTTACGGATTATCCAGAAAGTTCAATCTCAAAATCATAGTGATTCTCAAGCTCTCAATGTCAGTTTAAGCTTCCACTGTAACGTTGAAAGTTTAGGCATTAGTTTGGAACAAGAATCGAGCTCCCAATAGTAGGCAATACGCATTTAGATTTTGGGTCTCATACTCTCAGATTTCTTCCAAATTGGGGAGCAATTCTACACCATTTCTATAACGGATCAGATAAAAAAAAAAAATGGAAGTTCGCCGAAGTTTTCATTCGCACACGACCCGCAAAGGGCGGCCGACGTCTGGGTCACCACGGAAACCAAACCCGACCTTCAGCCACCCAGAAGATACCTGTAGAGAAGAAAAAAAAGTGAAAAACTAGAAAGACGTCAAAACCTCCGCTTTACGCAACGAAAGTAATCCCAGAGACTTTTACACACATCAGGGGTAAATTTAGATGAATCCTACACGTTGTACACCGCCTAAAGTTCCAAGAAATCTACTTTAAGATCATTTCCTTTTCATTTGTTTCGAGAAATATATCGATCAATTTCGATTCTTTCTTTTTCTATTGATTCTTTTCCAATTGAGATGTATGGATCCATGGGCTTATGGTTTATACATTCCTTTTAGTCTCGACTCTAGGAATAATTTTTTTCGCTATCTTTTTTCGCGAACCGCCTAAAGTTCCAATTAAAAAGGCGAAATGATTTCTCATTATCACAATTGAAGTACTAAGCCTCACAATAATCCCACAGACTTTTACACACTAGGGGTAGATTTAGACGAATCCTACACGTTGTACACCGTCGGGCGAGGGAGACAGAGCATCGGATTTCCAAACCCTCTCAGATCTAGGAGTATTAGGCCTTTACGAACCAAACACATACCAAAAATAGAATTAGGGGGAGAAGGAGATTCGGAAATAGAGAAAAAAGGAGGGAAAAAGGATGTCAAAACGACGTTACCGAGATGAGAGAGAGGTCGCCAGAAAATCAGTGAGTAACCAAATGAAGGAGACAAAGTTCGACCCGAAGGCCGGACTCCTGTGACCCGAACCGAGCCCAATCCACTTCTGTCCAAACCGCGGCCGACGACATTTTCGCGGCCCAGTCGCCTCAGCCCAAACCAGAAAGCCCAGTTATGGCCTAACCCACCAGCCACGTCTCGAGAGCAAAAACCCAACCGACCCGAGATCAGCAAGCCCAGTCCGACACCCAACACTCACATCCCAACCCACCTACACGTTTTCCTTCAACCTAGGCCGGCCCATCACTCGCGATCAACCGGAAAACCCGCGCGTTGTCCCGAGACCGCAGCACACGCATTGCCCTCTAGTTGTGCCAAATGGCACGTCTACAGCACGACACCCCTCGGCTCCGGTGACTTAATCGGCTCGGTGGTGGCTTCTCGGCTCCAGCGGCTTATTCGGCTCGGGAAACTTGTTTCTGACCCGTTTCTCACCGTTCCGACCCTCCTGGTCTTAGTTTCGACCCCGTTTGAGGTAAAATGTATCATTTTAAGGTTGTATTTCACAAATTCAAGTTGGAAATTAATTATGTTTGTGAAATACTAACGAAGGTGTCGAATGATCTAATAGGAACCAACCACCAACAGAAGCATAGGACGTTTACGAGGAGCTAGGAGCTTACGTTTATAATTTAGGGAGTACTTCGGCTAAGGCCTACCAGGTAAGTGGCTCACCTGTCGTAGGTTATGGCGTTATCTGTTATATGTTGGCACGTGCCCGTGGATTCGCACGTGTCATTAAATTGTATGCTAGACTGATGTGCTTAAGTACGTAATCTTGTGAACGTGAATGTATGTTGTTTAGTCTGATGTGATATGTAGTGCTTACGACATTTATGATGTTCTTAAATGATTATGACATGATTGTATGAAATATTTGAATGTAAACAACATGTAATGTATGACATGAAATACGGTAAATTGCTCGAAATATAAATCCGATAGGATTATGTATGTTACGTAGACTTAAAATGAGAAAATGACATGTTAAGCATGAAATAGAACAGTGGGGTTATATTTGTTAATGACAAAGGTAGAAGTAATGGGGACCTCATGCATTATGTGTTCTCATGCATTTGGGGGGATACCCCTATCCCATCACGAGGGTACGGACGCGTACATCCAATGGCAGGACAACAATCATTATGCCTTGCATAGCACTGTCGTGACGGTTACTAGTTCTAACGGGTGTCCAGCCTAAGGAGCTCCTAGAGTATGCTCACCGGACAAGGAAAGTGGCCCAGCGGTGTGCGAATTAGCTGGTGAGCCCATACTTGCTCGTATGGGCTGTGTGTAGAGTATATGATACACGTCCAAATTTACCCATTAGAACAGCACCGTAGGGAAAACGGAATGAAAGATAGGTCCCATCATCTCTTTGCATGTGATTGTTGCATAACCCCGATAGGGGGTCACTTACTGAGTATTCTAGAAATACTCAAGCCTTGTGCTACTTTACTTTTCAGATAAAGGCAAGGCACCCATGTGAGATCGACGACGGCATCGTACACCCTCGGACCGTGGCACATGCGGGTAGTTGTTTTCCATTTTTGTAGTATAGGTTAGTATACGCTGAATTACGTTTGCATCATTAGTATAGGTTAGAATAGGTTGAATTGTAATCGCATAATAAACCATAGGGTAGTATAAAACAACTGTTTCAGTGTTGTTTTTCTTTCCATTCTTTCCCTTGTAATCGTTTTTCATGAGGTAATAAAAGACTGGTGTAGTCGCATTTATGATAAGGGGCCATTTAATGTAAATTCCGCATTTCAAGATATAGTAATAACCTTAGATTAAATAGGTAAAATTTAGGGTCGTTATAGTTAGTCGCATTTATGATAAGAGCATAAAGGAAAACTCAAAATTTCAATCCGAGGATACACGAGAATACGTCAAGCAAGGACGATCCAAATCGCACCTCCAAGAAATGTTTCCATAAAAGACAACGAAGAGAAATAACCTCAAGAACAAGCCCAATTTAAGAAAATCCGTTTTGGGCTCAAATTAGGGGTAAGTTTCAAATTGATATCTACGGTCTCTTTTCCTTCAAATTAAGGATTCCTTCAACTTCAGAGAAAGAAGTTACTTCTACTCCATTCTTACCAACTATGAAGTCAGGAAAACTACACTTATTAAATTAGAATAAGTTTATGTTTTTTTAAGCATAATCAAAACTTACTTCACATGCTCATACAAAGTCTTTGAATAAATTAAAATATAATCAAAATGTACAAAACATGCTTTTCTAAATATTCTCTCAAAACGTGATTCATTAAGCGCATAAATGTACTAGGAGCATTAGTTAACCCAGAAGGCATAACAAGTCATTCATACAATCCAACCTTAGTTTTGAAAGCTCTTTTCCATTCATCTCCTATATGTCTTCTAATTTAAGGATATCCATATTTCAAATCAATCTTTGTAAATAGATATGAACCATGCAATTCATCAAGCATATGATCTAGCCTAGAAAAAGGATGTCGATACTTTACAGTGATTTTGTTGATGGCTCAAGAATCCATGCACATGTGCCATGTTCCATCTTTCTTTGGCATCAATAAGACTTGTACAGAACATGGACTCAAACTCTCTCGTATATAGCCCTTCTCCATGAGCTCCCCAACTTGCCTCTGAATTTCTTTAGTCTCAGTTGGGTTGCTCTATAAGCTAGCCTATTAGGAATGACTGCCCCCGGAATGAAATCTATTTTATGTTCAAGATCTCTAATGGGAGGTAGTCCTTTAGGTACTTCATCTTGGAACATATTCTCAAATTCTTGTAAAAGAGATTGAAACATAGAAGGCAAATAAAAAATGTTATCGTTAGAGACCAAACATCCTTACTTGTACATAAGTATAAAGATGGTTTTTGTGAAAACATTGCGTTTCTAACCTCTCCGATTCTGGCCAAACAACTCACTTTCTTTCATTTTTTTTTCAATTTCATTATTCTTTTCACTATTTTTAAGCTTTCAATTCCTCCTCATTCTCTTGGATTTGTTCTTCAACTAGCTCATCTTGGTCACTTTTCTCACTATGTGTGACAACTTGTCCATTCTTTATGATCATGACTCAATTGTTAGGAATCACGACTAATATGACCTCCTTGTATTTCTCCACTTCCTCTTTACCCTTGGATGTCTCATCTTTGTTCTTTTTTTCAATCTCATACTTGCCTCTAACCTTGAAATTTATCCTTTCAATATTTGCATATTTTTTTCCAAGCGTGGTAAGTAATAGACTTAGAAATAGCATACCTCTTGGAGTTCTCCTTCTCCCAAGCTAGTTGCCCTTCGATTTTGATAGCAAGGTGTAACAATTCTTGCATATCAAAGTACGCTTGCCTATCCACTTGGTGAGCAAGTTTTCAGTTCATCCCACCGAGAAATCTAGCCATTGTATCCTCTATGTCTTTATCAATGCATGCTCTATTCATAAGGGCCTCCATTTCTGTGTAATATTCTTCAATACTTTTGGATCCCTGTTGCAGAATCTAGAGTTTTTGCTTGGGTACTCGAGAATAATGCTTCGGAATGTAAATTTTTCTCATTAATGTCTTCAATTCCTCCACGTTTCAATTGGTTCTTCATAGTTTTTGTTGGACTCTTTCTCTCCCACCCCTAGAACTATGTCCCTCTAAAAGAGTGACATCGTCATCTTCTTCATTTTCAACTCCTTCATTCAAGAGTACTTCCCTTCCTTGATGATTACCTATGGCTATTTCAATTCACTCCATCCGGGTTGTCGATGTACTAACAACTTGATTTAAACGAGTAATAGTTCTTACTTGTGCTTCTCTCCACCTAGCTTCATTGATCTCCCCCTCCATTTCCTTCGACTTGGTTCATGATTGTACAAAAAATAGTTAAATATGTTTAGGATCTTACATACACAACTCACTAATTTTACACTCAGGGACACTCGTGTTTATTACACACAAAGGTAGGCTATTTGAGAACGTGACTAAATTATGATCAAGGTAGGCTAATACATGGATAAAACAATTTTGATAATAGCAAGCTATTCAATGAAATCAAGATAAGTTAATTATGAAATAACAGCAAAATAAAAACAAAAAATAAACAAAGAAAGAAGGGCACAAATATATATATATATATTTTTTTTATGGAATTTCACATTGAAAAAAAAAAGAATTCCAAAGAGAATAGTGGTGAAGATTTGAGAACAACCTAACTTTCCTTTTTTATAAAATACTAGAAAATTTAGAATTTATCTTCATGTCTAAATGATGAGTTGAAAGAATGTCCATTGGAGTGTATTTGAACCATTTATAATGAACAAATATGATAAGAATTTCTTCTTTTTTTTGTTTTTTTTCAGGGTTTGAGTATGATCCTAAAAAATGAACAAGGTCAAAATATGACGAACAGGATGGAAATGGTCGCAAGAAAATAAATGGACAGATTTAAAGAAAGGGAAAACAATAGCATAACGAATAAACTAGAGATAAAATCAATTCTAGAGTAGGTCACATAGACGCTACCTAGGCTCTGATCCCAAATTGACTAGGCAACCCTAATTTTCAACCCAACTATCCAAGCTTTGGTTGAAGCAAAAACCCTTAAATCAAAGAAATTAACTAATTCATCCCAGCTTTTGATTTTGTTTTTTTATTGTTTATTTTTTTCGTCTTCTTGTTAGATATTCGCCAACTATTCTCAAGTGGCAAGCCATCTGATCTTTCAGGAGTCATATATTGCATATTCGCCAACTCACCTATGGTAAGAGCATAACTAAATTACCTGATTTCTGGTATGCTTAGAAGAGTTAAACTGAGTGGCACCAATGGCCGGGAATAGCTTAGATAAGCTAAATAGGGCACAACTTTAGTAACTCAATTTTAAAAACTTCAAAGCACAACTATAATAACTCAATTTTCAATACTTCAAATCATTTTTCATGACACGTGCTGCCAAACCTCCGTAAGAAGAACTCAACATTATTATTAAGGATGCTAGATTAAGACTATGTAACAATGTTAGGAATCACGAACCTCCGTAATTATATGACATTGTCCACTTTGGTTGAAGGGTTAAATTTTTCCACGTACTAAAATGGAATGATTCATTCAAAATGCTAAAAAGAGAGCTTGAACCTCTCCAACCTTATCGTTAACAATCATACGCTCTAACCAACTGAACTATTCCAACAAATTATGAGTATTAGCCTAGATCTTGTCTACGTTGGCTCGTTACATATCGTCGTCAACCTCACGATTTTAAAACGCGTCTAATAGTGAGAGATTTCCACATGCTTATAAGAAATGTTTCATCCCCTCCCCAACCGATGTGAGATTTCACAATCCACCCCATTGTGTTCCCAGCAACCTCGTTGGCACACCACTCGATGACTAGCTCTAATACAATTTGTTACAAACCAAGCCCCCCTCTACCAAATATTGTCTACATTGGCTAATTACGTATCACCATCAGCCTCACGATTTTAAAATATGTCTACTAGGATGAGGTATCAACAACCTTAAAGGAAATGTTTGGTTCCCCTCTCTAGTCGCTAGCAGATATTGTTTGTTGTTGCCTGTTACGTATCGTTGTATGTTTAAAAGTTTTAAAATGCGTCTATTAGGGAGAGCTTTCCACATCCTTATAAGGAATGCTTCATTCCCCTCTCCAATCAATGTTAGATTTTATAATAAATAGTTAAGGTGGTTGAGTGGTCTACTTTTGGTCCTCTTGAGAGGGCTTCGATTCAAATCCCACTTCTAACAACTTTAGATTATCTACTAGGGTAAGTTTTCTTTTGTTCATTCTTGGTTTCTTTGATACCTGTTCTTAATACACAATTCAGAGTCCTTATCACAAGTGTTTAACTTAATAAATTGTACTAGGAGTAGGCATACAAAACGCCGTCTGAGCGTGGATGTTCAATCATCTGCGACACATCCGACTTGCCTCTACGCTAGGCCAAGTCATTCTAGATAATTCGTCAGAAATATCCTCTCCGATCAGCGAGCTACCAACTTCGAGTTTGAATTCAGACTGTTGGATTTGATGATCTTTGAACGTTCTAGATTGTATACAAATTTGGGGAAAATCCAACGACACGATTTTGAGATTCGAAGGACATTGTGCAGATGGTCACATGTAGAGGTTTTTATTTTCAGCAGAATGACACTCTCGTAATTATCCATATTATCAGGGTAATTTGGTAATCTGCCACTTTCATAATATTTTATTATTATTTTTAGGAAAAAATTCATAATTTTACTAAAAATTTCTTCATCTTTTGTTGGTCATTTTTCCATCAGTGAGCATCTTTAAATTCCATCTAGATAAGTAATTAAATATGCCAAAATTTCCTTAAAAATTGGAAAGTGACCTTTTTATCCTTTTCCCTTAAGCTTTCATTCCCAATACTTCTCCAAATGCCCTAGTCCTTACCGTTACTCATTAGGGTATAGAAATGACTTGCTTAAGACCACTTTCCTTGCTTAATCCTCTTAGTTTCTTTATTGGATCCTTTCGGTCTTACATGGGTGTCTTTGCTTCATTTTTTTTGGGGTGTTACAGCTTCTTACCTCGACCGACCATCAACAAACAACTAACAAAGAAATGTAGAAATTTAAAATAAATAGAGGACTGGATTCCTTGGGACGACACCTTCTGTGACCTCATAGTTCTCGAGCAGCGCTTCTTACCTTGACCAAGACACGACTGGATGCCTTGGGATGATCCCCGCTGTTACCGCATAGTTCTCGAACAATGCTTCTATAACACCTGTTCATTGACAGCTCGATTCACATGTGTTACCACTAACATAGATATTTTGCTTTGAAAATCGGTCATAAAACAAAAAATTTCGTACATGACAAGTAAAACATGTGAATCAAGTATATTTTACAACACAAAATAATCCAAGCAAGTTTTCAACAACAAAAGCACATGTACTTAAAACAGACTCAGATAAGGATTTCTTGTTGTCTCGAGCCTGTTGATCTCATCCTCGATTGGCCTGCAACTTCTTATTTGGCCAAAAAAGTTAAAATAATCTTGATAAGAAATTAATTTACTCAATAAATAGCTAACTTGTCATTCACAAGTTTATTACTTATCTTTGGAGTTGTTCTTAAGTTTTATTCTCCATTAATTCCTAGTTTCTTTTACTTGGATCATTTTTAAGTTAGTAAGGTATTTCAACTACCTCTCGCTTAGGTTACTTCAATATGGTTATTTAGAATTTTAGGACTCGTACGTAAGACTCAATCTCAATCAATTACGGTCCGCCTACTAATTTCTTTAGTAGCATGTAACATCATATATACCAAAGATCAGGAATACTCATTGTTCCTAATTTAGCACACACCGCGTCAGTCAGGAACTCTGCAAGAATTAGTAAACTACAATACTCATATTCTAAATCTTTCGATAATTTGTTTGGCGATAAATGGAAATGCAGTAAAGATGAGAATCAATATTTGGTTTACCGTGGTTAGAAGAAATATCTCTCTGAAAGCACAAAATTTTATGGACAAGGTCAACTAAATTGACAAGCATCGAAAGACATTGATAGATTTCCGACGCTTGCTTATTTTGTTAGCCAATGTATGCTACGTGACAAAATTTAGTACATCTAGAGTTATTTTTGCCCGCCATAATCTAACTTTGAAGCCTCCAAAGCCCCCCATCTCCCTTATATTTCTTCTTCCCCATTTGCTTCCCTACTTCTTCATTGGCACCCTCTTTCTTCCATTTTTTTTTTGTTTTTCTCGTGGTGAATGGCTATCCATTTGCGGTGTTCAGGGAACTTGCTACTTTTTGGGTTCTCTCTTTTTAAATATCTTTTTGTTTCCTTTGTTCATAAATTATGTTGTCAGTTTAGGTTCATTTTGATGGTTTTACTATAACGCGTGCGTAAGCAATTTAGATCTTAGGCACTCTAAGTACATCAATTATATTAAATTAGCTAGCATGTTCAAAAGCATTAAAACTCAATGAGTTTGAATACTAACCTTTTGGAGTTCAAATTCCTTTTTCCTCACGAACGGTTTTCAACCACCACTAGTGTCTTCCCTACTATTCTCTGGCCTTAGAACGGGATTGTGAAATCCGATGAGTCATGTTTGCATGTTCATGCAAATTTGATATTACCAAATTTTGACACTCAAAATTCCTCTCAAATTTGTTGGATTATGTGGCACGGATGCAAGTTTGAGTTAACCAAATTTTGACACTCAAAATTCCACTCAAATTTGTGGGTTTATATGGCAAACATGCAAGTTTGGTTAAACCATATATTGACACTCAATATTCCACAACTCAAACATGGATTTTTCCATTAGGTGAATAAACATTTTGACTTTCTTTATTTTAATTCAACAATTAATTTAAATAATTAATTTCAAATTAAAATAATATAAATGATTAATTAATATTTAACATTAAATAAAATGCCAATCCCAAATAAATTTCGACACATTGATTATCATCCCTATTCATAATTAAAATATTTAAATGTTATTTAAATATGTCCAATTCTCTCTTTTTGTTCAATTCTTAATTAAAACAAAATGAGGTTAAATATATTGTATATATTTAGTGTGTATTCCCTAATTTGAATTCGAACACTTTGAACTCACTCGTCACACTGTTCTAAGGTTTAGTTCGATATGAGCTAGTAGAGGGACCTAATGGACCTACAGATCATGGGCTCAAATGATCTGAGATTAACCGGTTAAACTCATTAACCTTCTTAACCAACATTCATTAACTACTAGGACACTCCACTGTAGCCTAGTAGTTGCACTCCTCTCACTATAGATATATTTCTGTCTATTTGATATAACCATGATTAGTAAGTCGATCTTTCACATGTTGTTCGTAACTAGAGCTGGGTCAATTTACCGTTTTACCCTTAAAGTTACTTTTTGTTTCTTAAGTTTCACTGATCCTCTAATGAACAATTGGTTTGTGGTTCAACCACCAAACCGAATCCCTCTCGGGCCAATGAGAGGGATGGGGCCCCATGTTCAAGACTTGGAGTCAGTACTTAAGGGAACAATCTCTCTACTATCCCTAAAAGCGGGTAGGAGTGAATTCCATCATACACCCTATGTCCCCAGCTATTCACCCAGTCTTACTCCTGAAATGGGAGGCTTATTGAGTCGGCAACTCGAGCCACTCTCACCCATGCAAATCTGAAGATAATTTCGAATAAACAGGAGTTCGTAGTTACCTCAGGATTAAGATCGAGTTACCTAGGTCATCGAATGAAAAAATCAGTCTCAACAGTAAACGACATTATAAAGTGAGAGTGGTTTTCTTCATGGTCTAATCTTATGCAATACTCAATGCATAGGACGCCCCCACTCACATGTCTCCACATGTAGAATTTAGTGATCACATTGTTTATATCATATACAAAAGTGGGCCGCATCCATAGTGCCCCAGAATAAGGTACTCAGCCTTATCCCTGTACTATAGATCGTTTTGACTGTGTACTTGCACTTGATCCGCTCTTATATCTCTACATATAGTTCAAGTAATCGTACTAGAGCCAGAGTGTTCTTAGTTTATTGGATTTGGATTAATGATCGTAACATTCACTTTATTCAATAACAATCTTTACTGAATAAACATCAATAATAACTTTATTGAAAATAGAATAAGTTTTTGTTTACAAACTATGAGTTTTAGGACATAAAACCCAACACATTTGCGGTATGCCCAAACAAAAAGTAAGGTTCAATTTAGGTTTAACACTTAAAGAGCAATATAGGTACTGTCAATATACTTCAAACACCTTAAAAGGGATACCTAAAAACAATTCGGCTCAAAGTTTCATTTACATTTTATTTCAACGACCCGAAGATACCTCTAAAAATTACTAAAACATTATAACTAAATTCAATGGTTTTGATCCAACAGAAAAGGTTGGATGATAATATTACCTATGGAATGTCATCGAGAATGCTTGATTAAGACTAAGTAACAATGTTAGAAAACTCAAAGATACCCCAAAAATGAACTAAAAATTATAATTCACTTGAAGGGTTTTGATTTAATAGAAAAGGAAAATTACTAAAACATTATAACTTGTTTTGATTCAATAGAAAAGGATAGATAAAATTTCCCATGAAATCTCATCGAAAATGCTTGATGATTAGAAATCACGAACCTCCATAATAGTATGATATTGTCCACATTCAAAAATAAGTTCTAGTTGTTTTACTTTTGGTTACCTAAAAGGCATCACACCCTACGCATCACACCAATGGAAATAGTAATTCTTACTTATAACAATAAGAAGTTAGGATGACCTATTGGCTTGTTGGCTTCATTCCCCTTTCCACACCCTATTGGCTTGTTGAGTGGGCATCATCGTATTTCCTGAAACGATTCTCACATCAGGCTTGTAGTGGAATTTATTTCAGCTATTGGTGCTACTGGAGGTGCGCAGCCAGAGGTAGCATAGATTAAGGTGCATCCGTTCTAGTCACTTGTCCTTGACGAGGGGGGCTATCTTCACCTCCACCTCTTCCTCTACCTCTAATATAAGGTCGTCTCCTTCCTCGTCGTCCTCTTCAGTGTCCTTATGTGGCATGATTCTAAAACAAATATATAACTTTCCTTAAGTCTATATCTCGCTAACATAAATTGCACCATATCACATATAATCACAACATATAATTTAGCAAACATGACATATTCATAAAAATACAACTAGGTGGAACATAATGCTACCATAAATCATATAATTAGAGCTCAACATATTTGATACTAAATTACATTCAATATTAGTAAACAAAAAAAGTACATGCAATTAAAGGCATTTCTTTATCTTATCTTATACAAGACATATCTGACGGTGACGGGACATCGATGGTGAAACCATGGAACGTGCTAAGCCTATCTCGTAGACAAGTCTACCGAATCTATAACCTAGAGCTTTGTTACCAACGGTAACGACCCTAGATTTCTATTAGCCTAAAGTTGCTACCGTCATCATATCAATGCTCTTATATGAAATTAAACATTTAAACTTCATCTTAAAACACAAACTTCATCTTAAAATATTGTCATGGACTTACTCATTCGAAAGCATCTTTAAAACAACACAAAGTAAAAATGCCCTATATTAACCTATGCCTAGGAAAATAAAATACTACTATTCTATGCACGTGTCATTATCTCTATTTGTGATGTCGTCGTCAGCTGTATAGGGGTGTCTTGCCCTTACCTAAAATAGAAG
>NW_019268630.1:175678-235951 GCF_002738365.1 Cucurbita moschata
TGAGTTTTAGGACATAAAACCCAACACATTTGCGGTATGCCCAAACAAAAAGTAAGGTTCAATTTAGGTTTAACACTTAAAGAGCAATATAGGTACTGTCAATATACTTCAAACACCTTAAAAGGGATACCTAAAAACAATTCGGCTCAAAGTTTCATTTACATTTTATTTCAACGACCCGAAGATACCTCTAAAAATTACTAAAACATTATAACTAAATTCAATGGTTTTGATCCAACAGAAAAGGTTGGATGATAATATTACCTATGGAATGTCATCGAGAATGCTTGATTAAGACTAAGTAACAATGTTAGAAAACTCAAAGATACCCCAAAAATGAACTAAAAATTATAATTCACTTGAAGGGTTTTGATTTAATAGAAAAGGAAAATTACTAAAACATTATAACTTGTTTTGATTCAATAGAAAAGGATAGATAAAATTTCCCATGAAATCTCATCGAAAATGCTTGATGATTAGAAATCACGAACCTCCATAATAGTATGATATTGTCCACATTCAAAAATAAGTTCTAGTTGTTTTACTTTTGGTTACCTAAAAGGCATCACACCCTACGCATCACACCAATGGAAATAGTAATTCTTACTTATAACAATAAGAAGTTAGGATGACCTATTGGCTTGTTGGCTTCATTCCCCTTTCCACACCCTATTGGCTTGTTGAGTGGGCATCATCGTATTTCCTGAAACGATTCTCACATCAGGCTTGTAGTGGAATTTATTTCAGCTATTGGTGCTACTGGAGGTGCGCAGCCAGAGGTAGCATAGATTAAGGTGCATCCGTTCTAGTCACTTGTCCTTGACGAGGGGGGCTATCTTCACCTCCACCTCTTCCTCTACCTCTAATATAAGGTCGTCTCCTTCCTCGTCGTCCTCTTCAGTGTCCTTATGTGGCATGATTCTAAAACAAATATATAACTTTCCTTAAGTCTATATCTCGCTAACATAAATTGCACCATATCACATATAATCACAACATATAATTTAGCAAACATGACATATTCATAAAAATACAACTAGGTGGAACATAATGCTACCATAAATCATATAATTAGAGCTCAACATATTTGATACTAAATTACATTCAATATTAGTAAACAAAAAAAGTACATGCAATTAAAGGCATTTCTTTATCTTATCTTATACAAGACATATCTGACGGTGACGGGACATCGATGGTGAAACCATGGAACGTGCTAAGCCTATCTCGTAGACAAGTCTACCGAATCTATAACCTAGAGCTTTGTTACCAACGGTAACGACCCTAGATTTCTATTAGCCTAAAGTTGCTACCGTCATCATATCAATGCTCTTATATGAAATTAAACATTTAAACTTCATCTTAAAACACAAACTTCATCTTAAAATATTGTCATGGACTTACTCATTCGAAAGCATCTTTAAAACAACACAAAGTAAAAATGCCCTATATTAACCTATGCCTAGGAAAATAAAATACTACTATTCTATGCACGTGTCATTATCTCTATTTGTGATGTCGTCGTCAGCTGTATAGGGGTGTCTTGCCCTTACCTAAAATAGAAGTAGCACAAGGTTTGAGTATTTCAAGAAATAGTCATAAGTGACCCACTATTAAGGCTAGGGAATGCAAACACATGCAACTAATGATCTTAGAAACCTATTGTTAAAAATATCATAGGGGTGGCCTCCAGTCCAGAAAAAATTGGATGTGTAGTACTTCTCTACACACGTGCGAGCATGGATCTCCAGCATAGTCGAGCTAACTGTCTGTAGCGACATCGGGAGGTCAGCAGACCCCTGAGTGTCATGCAAGACATAATGATGATCATCATCGTAGTGTACGCATCTGTACTCATCATCATAAATGAGAAGTAACTTGATGTATATGTACACACAAAATGCACGAGGTCCCTAGGGTTTTTCATCTTTAGAACATCTTTATGACACAACCCTATATACACTTCACATATTACTCTAATTAATATGCATGTCTTGACCTTGATACGTTCATCATCATTAACATTGGCTAGGGTTGTATCTTAAAATACTCAGTCTCATAGTGCATCATGGCATTTAATAAATGCAACACGTCTTAATATGGAATAATGTCATATTAATCAATCTTATAATCTTCCATCTTACATCGTCATGTTATCATGCATCACCATCATCATATCATCATGATACAACGTCATAATGTAACGTCATCATGTAACATCATCATATAACATCATCATATAACATAATATAACATCATATAGCATCGTCAAAGTCAACACCTCATAAAATATAAAGCATTAATGACACGTGCAGGGACCACTACGCATGTGTCATCATAGATAAATCAATTCGTCCGACTTAGCCGATAGTAAGGCCACTTACTTGGTTGGTCTTGGCCGACATTTTCTCTAAACTCAAGTACGTTTGAATTTTGTCTCTCAGAGTTACTCCAAGTGTCGTCAGGAGTTGTTTCCTATTAAAACGTCCATCTCGCTTCGTTAGTAATTTACATTTCTAATCTAATTTAACTTGAACTTCAGAGATAAGACGTTATACTGACCTTAAATATTTCTATTAGAGTAAAAATAAGCTTCGGAAGGGCAAAAAACGTAAAGGATGCTGTCAAAATGTCAAACGGAGCCTAATACTCAATTTTTTAGCCTAGGACTGAGATGCCGAGTCGAAGGAGCCGGTGTATGCAACAATGACTCTGTCGCTAAAGGACATTGATATATGAGCAGGTTGCGAAGTGGTTCGAGGCGCGGGTCTCGAATGTTCATGTGGGCATGCAAGTCGGTGTAGTGGATTCATGGGTTGGGCTGTGTTCTATGTATTTGGGCTTGAATGTGGGTTTTTGGGCAAAGCACAGAGGAACTAGACTACTGGACTGGTTGTTGGTGGGTATCTGGTTGCTGTGTTGGGTATCTGGTTACTAGGGCAAACTGGGTATGGGGTTGCTTGACTGGAATGAAGTTGCGGGTATTCGAGTTTAGGTCCTAGCAGGTGGACTTCGTCTTCTCCACTCGTTTCCAAGCATTTTCCTTTCTTCATTCCTCCGTATCAAAACTTGTTGTCTACATCCTGTTTCTTCTCCTTCTTTCTCATGGTGTTAACCGTCTATGTACTTTCAATCCTACCCCTCTATCTCGCTTGTCGTCATCTCGACATCGTCATTTGTGCAGAGGTGCCTTGCCTTTACCTAAAAAATAAGAGCAATGCATGTATTGAGTATTTTAATAAATACTCATTAAGTAACCCCACTACTAGTATAGGGTAATGCAAACACGTGAAATCATGGTTATCATAAAACATCATTTCATGGTCTTGGTCTCATATTCCTGTCCGGGTAGAATTTGATGTGCAGTACTTCTCTACTCATGACTTACATACACACACATTTGCTCCAAGGCGAGCTCGCATACCTACCCATTGACTTGGGCTTCAACTAGCATACACTCACGCTGTTGGTATATCATGGAGGGAAGGGAGTGCACATAGTATTATGGTGTATACAATATCGTATCATAACATCATTGTGAACATAAATGTCGTAAGGTACGGGTCCGTACGAATCATGACGGGGAGGTATTTCGGTACATGTGAACATTTAATATGAATGTGATCCCAATAGTTTAAAATAATGGCATATAAATATGAATAAAGTAGTGACTTTCATATGATGTCACGTTCCTCAATTGCATAACGTGTCAATATGATATTCCATAACATTACATATCCCATCATTACAACAAGTCATAACATAATAAGCAAATATAACAATCAAAAGGTATGACACTTGCAACCGTCACTAGGCATGCCCCGCTCACACTTCAAACAATTCATATAAACCAAATAGTAGTGAAGCCACTTACATGAGTAGCTAAATTATACTTCGAGTGCTAAGTTTTAATGGTTTATCGCATAAACCAACTTTTATCGCATGGGGTTTCCTATTATTTTCTCGTATGTTTTTCTTTGGCGACATTGTTCATAAACCATAGTGCCGGCTTCAGTTCATTTAGAGTGGGTAAAAATTTCCACAATTGTAAGGAATGACTCATTCCCATCGCTAGAAGGAGGGTTTTGAACCTCAAACCTTGTGGTTAATAGTCATACGCTCTAACCAACTGAGCTATTCCAACCAATTATTTGTAATAGCTCAAGCCCACCACACCCTTATAAGGAATGTTTCATCCCTTCTCCAACCAATGTTGGATCTCATAATCCACCCTCCTTGAGGGCGCAGCATCCTGGCTGGCACACCACTTGGTGACCAACTCTGATAGCTTTTGTAATAGCCCAAACCGAGTCTACTAGGGAGAGGTTTCCACGCTCTTCTAAGGAATGCTTTGTTCCCATTTCCAGCCGCTAAAAAATATTGTCTATTTTTGCCAGTAACAAATCGTCGTCCGAATCACAATTTTAAAACACACTACTAGAGAGATGTTTACGGACACTTATAAGTTATTCTTCATTCTCCTCTCAAACCAATGCGGGATAAGAGGGCGTGGGTTCAAATCCTTATGACAACTCAAATAAAGGTAAAATTAAAATACAATAGCATATCATTATTGAAATCAATTGAACTCCCTGGAGATTTAAAATTGTCCCGACATGATTTTCCAAGCATCTAATAAAGTTAGTGTTCTTCAAGTTTACCCTTACGCCCGAATCTCAAGGACATTAATCATGAGTTGTGAGCCTCCATCAATATCTCCTTAATTCCTCATTTTCTCTCTCCTATTTATGTTTTTATGTAAATGTGAGTTATTGTGGGGTTCTAAAAAAAAATATGCCAAAAAAAGAACACGTGGGTAAGGTTGAGTTTCCATCCAACCCTTTGATGTCAAATTGGAGTTAATAAAGTGTAATGAATATGCCAAAAAAAGAACACGTGGGTAAGGTTGAGTTTCCATCCAACCCTTTGATGTCAAATTGGAGTTAATAAAGTGTAACGCCCCTAATTTTCTTTAGCCTGATTAGTGACGTCACCCATACATACATAATTCATTACGCGGAATCTCATCATAAAAAACCTTGGAAACAAAACAAAGTCTTTTGTAAACATTCATAAATCCAAAACAACCTATCTCCAAAAATAAACCTTCAATAACTGAATTTAAAAATAAATCTAAACAAAGCAATACAGAATGCTATAACTTAAAACAGTCCAATATAGGTAAACTCCTAGAAATATCCCATCTACAACTTCCATGGTGTCCTTAGCTCCACCGTCAACCGTACATTGGCACCTTGCCTTTACCTGAAAAATGTAGGTAGCACGTGGCTTGAGTATTTTATGAAATACTCAGTAAGTCACCCCACTGTTGGGGTCAGGAATTCAAACACATGCAACATATGAGCGGGACCTAACTTTTCATAAACTTTTCATAGCCTTGGGCGCTTTTCTATTCTGGGTAGGGTTGGATGTGTGGTACTCCTTCACACATGGCCCATGTACGCATACATGGACCCACCAGGCGAGCTCATATATGTACCCCTTAGGCCTGGCTTGGTCGGGCACAACGTGTTGCACGTCGCCGGACACCACAGAATAGAGAAGGGCTCGCATGATATCATGACGAACATAAATATCGTAATTCATTCTTTTGTATCATAAAGGGGAAGAGTCCCGATGCACGTGACATACATATATGCATGAGGTCCCTTAACATATCTAACATGGCATTACATAAGCAGTGTTAACATCGCATTTACGTTTCTTACATCACATGGCATCTCACATGACCTACATTACATGGCATACTACATAACATGAAAGTACACTCCTGTTGCATAAACATCTCATGACATGACTTGATAATTCTACATGTATCTATGACATCGATCAACATATTCATTGCATATAATACTAACATCTCATTCATAACTTCACATAACATAAACAGTCAACAGTCAACATAATTCATACATCACATAACATACACAATCTACAGTCAACACAATCTACATCACATAATCATATCACATAAATATGGTGCATGCAGGGGCCACAGGGCACGCACCATCATACAACACGTAGTAAGCTAACTCCAACAGTAAGGTCACTTACCTCGATGGTCTTGGTTGAAGTCACTCCAACACGTAGATGCATGGGAGGTGGTCGAAGAAGGGTTAGAAGAACTAAAAGCTACCACGGGTGATACAGCGGCATGAAACAAGGCATTAAAAGAGGTGCGATCAAAGGATAAGGGGGCACTATACATGTTGTTCCGAGTCGTTGACGAGTCAGGCTTTGAGAAGCTTGCCAGTGCACCTACTTCAAAAGAAGCATGAGACACTTTAGGAAAAGTGTTCAAAGGAATCGACCAAGTCAAGCAAGTGCGTCTCCAAACTCTTTGTGGCAAGTCGGAGAGCATGAAGATGAGGGAGTCAGAAAGTGTATCTGACTACATCACACATGTACAAACTGTGGTAACCAACTCAACTGAAATGGAGAAATGTTAGCCGAGACGCGGGTTTTGGAGAAGATTTTAAGGTCATTAACCAACAACTTTGAGAATGTTTTATGCGCGATAGAAGAGTTAAAGGACCTAACGACGTTCACAGTTGACGAGCTTGCCAGTTCTCTTGAGGCACACGAGCAATGTAAGAAGGAGAAGGAGAAAACACTCGATAGAGTACTTCAAACCAAGGCGTCAATCAAAGATGAAAAGGTACTCTACTCTAAAAAATTTGAAGGTAGAGGTTTTGGTCGTGAAAGTAGTAAAAATGGTCATGGTGGTCAAGGCAGCAGTCATGAAGAATACTATAAGAAGAAGGGACAGTCGAGCCAAGCAAATTTGCGTGGAAGAGGACGCAGTCGAGGAAAATGTGGCCGATCAATTTACTCCAACATTCAATGCTACAAATGTCACAAATATCGTCACTATGCGAACGATTGTAACTCCGAAAAATGTTACGACTATGGCAGAGGGGCATTTTGTAAATAATTGTCGAGCTGATAAAAAGGTGGAAGAAACAATCAACCTAGCCTTGGATGACGCAACAAACGAAGGTCTTCTCTTGATGGCCAAAATGAAGATCTGAAAGCGAAAGAACACGGCAAAGCAAAAGATGATGGTAGTAGTTGTGAGGCGGTGGAAGCCGTTGGAAATGAGAGGATATGCAGCGGATTTGTCAAAATCGCGATATCGGAGACGAGAAAATCGAAGAAGGAATCTGGATTGAACACGCAATCGGTGAACGAGCCAAAGAAACTTCCAGATCATTAGAAGGAGAACAGAGATTTAGAGTAATAACCAAAATCTACCGTGGATAAATCTGTGGAGAAGTCTCAGTTGCAGACGTTGAAATCATTGAACGAACGCCTTTTGAAGGAGAAAGTAGAGATTGAAAAAGAAAAGAATGCTTTTAGAAATGGAGATTGAAAGGTTAGATATATCGTATATATGTAGTGCATATTCCCTAATTTGAATTCGAATACTTCAAACTCACTCATCACACTGCTCTATTGTTTAGTCCGATATGAGCTAGCAGAGGGACCTAATGGACCTATAGATCATGGGCTCCAACGATCCAAGATTAACCGGTTAAACTCATTAACCTGGTTAACCAACATTCGTTAACTACTAGAACACTCCACTATAGCCTAGTAGTTGCACTCCCCTCACTATAGATATATTTCTGTCCATTTTATATAACCATGATTAGTAAGTCGATCCTTCACAGGTTGTTCGTAACTAGAGCTGGGTCAATTTACCATTTTACCCCTGAAGTTACTTCTTGTTCCTTATGTCTCACTTATCCTCTAATGAACAATTGGTTTGTGGTCCAACCAGTAAACCGAATCCCTCTCAGGCCAATGAGAGAGTGGGGCCCCTTGTTCAAGACCTGGAGTTAGTGCTTAAGGGAACTACCTCTCTTCTATCCCTAAAAGTGGGTAGGAGTAAATTCCGTCCTGCACCCCACGTCCCCAGCCATTTACCCAGTCTTACCCCTGAAATGGGAGACCTATCGAGTCAGCGAACTAGAGTCACTCTCACCCACACAAATCTAAGGATAATTCCGAATAAACAGGAGTTCATGGTTAGCACAGGATTAAAACTGAGTTACCTAGGTTATCGAATGAAAAGAAAATTAGTCTCAACAGTAAACGACATTATAAAGTGAGAGTGGTTTTCTTCATGGTCCGATCTTATGCAATACTCATTGCATAGGACGCCCCCACTCACATGTCTCCACATGTACAATTTAGTGATCACATTGTTTATATCATATACAAAAGTGGGCCGCATCCATAGTGTCCCCAGAATAAGGTACTCAGCCGTATCCGTATACTATAGATCATTTTGACTATATACTGAAACTTGATCCACTCTTATGTCTCTACATATAGTTCAAGTAATCATACTATAGCCAGAGTGTTCTTAGTTTATTGGATTTGGATAAATGATCGTAAAGTTCACTTTACTCAATAACAATCTTTACTGATTAAACAATATTAATAACTTTATTGAAAATAGAATATGTTTTTGTTTACAAACTATGAGTTTTAGGAAAAGGAGCCCCACCCTCTCATTGTCCTGAGAGGGATTCAGTTTACTGGTTGGACCACAAACCAATTGTTCATAAGAGGATTGGTGGGACATAAGGAACAAGAAGCAACTTCAGAGGTAAAATGGCTAATTGACCAAGCTTTAGCTACGAACAACCTGTGAAGGATCGACTTATTAATCACGGTTATATCCAATGGACAAAAATATATCTATAGTGAGGGGAGTGCAACTACTAGGCTATAGAGGAATGTCCTAGTAGTTAACGAGTGTTGTTGATTAATCTTGGATCGTTGGAGCCCATGATCTATAGGTCCATTAAGTCCCTCTGCTAGCTCATATCGGACTAAACAACAGAACAGTGTGACGAGTGAGTTCGAAGTGTTCGAATTCAAATTAGGGAATATGCCCTACATATATACGATATATTTAACCGCATTTTTGTTTTATTTACAAATTAAACAAAGAGAGAGAATCTGAGATATTTAAATAAGATTTAAATATCTTAATCAATTATGTGTCGGAATTGATTGGGATTGACATTTGAATTAATATTAAATATTAATTAAATAGTTTAATTAATGATTTAATATTACTTTAATTTGAAATTAATTATTTAAATTAATTGTTGAATTAAAATGAAGAAAGTCAAAATGTTGACTTCATTTAATGGAAAAATACATGTTAGTGGAATTTTGAGGTGTCAAAATTTGGTTTAACTAAACTTGCGTGCTTGCCAAATAAACCCCACAAGTTTGAGTGTCAAAATTTGGTTAACTCAAACATGCTTGCCATATAATCCCAAACATTTGAGTGGAATTTTGAGTGTCAAAATTTGGTGATCTCAAATTTGCATGAACATGCAAACATGACTCCATAAATAGAGTGATCATGGTACATGAAAGGTCTTCTCGTTGAAAAACCTTGAGAAAAACCTTTCACAAACACTCTCTTCACATATACAAAATCCCTCCCAAGTTTAGTCACTCACCGGATTCCACAATCCCGTTCTAAGGCCGGAGGATATTGGAGAAGACACTAGTGGTGGTTCGAAACCGGTTCGTGAGGAAAAAGGAATTTGAACTACAAAAGGTTAGTATTCAAACTCATTATGTTTTAATACTTATGAACATGCTAGTTATTTACTATAATTGATGTTCTAAAAGTGCCTAAGATTCAAATTGCTTCCGCATGTATTATATTAACATCATCAATGTTTATAAAAGATAGGTCTCACTTATATATTGCATGTGTTTATGTATCGAACTCCAACAGTTGGGTCACTTACTGAGTATTTTATAAAATACTCAAGCCACGTACTTACTTAATCTCTCCAGTAAAGGTGAAGATCCTATGAACTGATGAAAGTGAAAGTTGGGCAGGCCATGGAAGTCAGAGTAGACAAGAATAGGGCAGTTGAATGTTTTGAATATCTTGAATTTTAAGTTAGTACATGATAGGACATATTGGATTTCAGTCAATTTTGTTAGGTGTTTGTGTCAAGCTTGATTTTCCTTTAAAACGGTTGAATTTCATGTTTTGAACTGATTATGTAAGTCCATGACCTTATTTTAATAATGTCTATTATGAATTTCCGCATTTATGATTTAAGCAGACATGAGTTGACGTCACTAATTAGCTTAAGAAACTTAGGGGTATTACATTTTATGTTATGATATGAATGAATACATTGCGATATGAATGATATATAATGCTTGAACCTTCACATATTACACCACGCGTATTATGTTAACATGTTCACGTTGTGCCTATGAGACATTATGTATATTAACCATAAAATATTTGTCTAGTAGACGTATGTATGTCTCACAGGAATGCTATGTCATGAAAAATAAAATGGAGGTATGATTTGCATCATAACTGTGTATCATGATTTGAAACTATAGGACCTCATTCATTTTGCATGTCAAATACATCGAGAGACTTTCTCGTTATGATTAGTACACATGTGTACACTTTCTTATTATGTACACTATGATATTATGAATGCTCCTTTCCCTTTGTGGTTTCTGGCAACGTTAGTGTTCGTTAGCCTGCCATTAGACCCATGAGGTATGTATACGAGCTCACTTAATGGATCCATGTGCGCATGTGAGTTTCGTACATAGAAAAGTACTACACATCAAACCTTACTCGAACTTGAAGTAGAGAATAAGGTCAGGATGTCTTAAGAAAAGATATATCCCACCATGATTGTATGTGATTGCATTTTTTAACCTGAATAGTGGGGGTTACTTACTAAGTATTTTTAAATACTCATGATAAGTTACCAAATGATAAGATAAGATAAGGAATCAACTACAAGGGGAATAAGATTCGAATTACCTTGTTGATCGAATATCTCAAGGCAAGAACATTGTATGAGATTCGAATCACCCCACAAGCAAGATCGATCATGTCTAGCTTGAATGTTTCTTGTTGATCAAATATCTGAAGGCAAGAACACTTGTTTGAGATTCGAATCACTCCACAAGCAAGATTGATCATGTCGAGCTTGAATGATTCTACATGCAACCTAAACTACATAGAATTGCAAAGAAACTTACCCATTGGCTAAAGAAAGCACAAATGCTCATTTTACTATATTTTTCAAGTCTTCTTACCAATACAACATACATGGCTTTATATAGCCTCAAAATGAAACTACAAGGCATTTCAAGAGTTGTAACATTCTTACTTAATGGCCATAATTAACCATTATGTAATTGTAACCTAAAGTAAATTAAAAGTCTTAAAATACATTAATGAAATACAATAACTCTAAATTACTCTCAATTATAATCCACCCAAAATTTAAAACATGAAACTTCATTCTTTTTCAATGTGGCATGAATTTGGCATGAATTGAAATATCTTTTGATTATTTCAACAATATTTTCTTCACATCTTCATTCAAGCATATTGAATGATTGATGTCCCTTGGTTCATATCAACTCAAGTCACGTGCTACTTCTTTTTTAGGTAAAGGTAAGCCAACAATGTATGAATGACGGTGTTCTTGTGGAGACCATGGAAGTGAAGTCAAGGTAGTTGCATTTGCATCTGATGTAGTAGCCCTTAGATTTGATAAGTGTGTTGCATTATTTTAAATTATTGTATTTTGATTTCGATATTTGTTGGTTTAAATGGTTTTTTATGAATCTTTGAGTCCATAGCATTGTTTTAGTAAATTATTTTCAAGGATTTCTACACTTGGTAATCATGACATGCATGTCGTTGGGACCTTATTTTTTAATGGAAAATTAGAGTGGTTAGAAAATAAGTAATCGATTGTACTCGATATATAATCTAAATTTTTTTAATTCTCGTACTCATTTAAAATGCACTTTAAGTACATCAATTGATAACTTTAATGATAAAATAAATTAGATATATTTTATGGTGTATCAAACTTTTTATGTAATAGTTAAAAATAAAAACAAAAGTCCGGGTGGAAGGAATGAAAATCATGACGAGTTGTGAGAATTCTCGTGAATCCAATTGTCCATGCCAGATTGAAGAAAAATACTTCTTGGTTGTTCTCACAAAGGTTTGTTCCACAAAACTAATAAAGATGCGACATTTTCATCCACTAACTTAGATCATTATTTAATAAGGTTGAGAACAACCATTTTTCCATGCGTGCAAGAACTCAAATTTGTTTAGAGGATTATTAATTACTATCTGCCAACCATATGCATCTTTCATTACCCCATCGATCAGAAAGCCATGTTCCCTTTTCTTACTAGAAAACCTCGAATGAAGCATGCCCTAATTTTCTCTCAAAGTCACACCAAAACAATGTCGTTTGAAAAAAAAAATTCTCCTTAAAGTCCCAATTGAATTGGGTTCTTGGATTGACGATATGCATGCTCAAGTCCATAGCCAATCCAAAATTTTAGGTTAGATACACCCAAACTAAGATAAATATATACATATAAATTTTAAGAAGTATACGAAAATAAAAACATTAAAATAGGAAAATAAAACCATTAAAAACCTAATAAATATTATGTAAAAATTAAATAGTTTAATTTTTTGTTTTTTAAATTTCAAAACTTAAAATAAAAACGTGAATTCCACCATATGTAGATATAAATATATTATCTACTAGCCTAAATCTTCGTCTTTAGATTTGCAATGAGGCTGAAGAGGTGGATTTGAAGGATTGTTCCAAATCACCACTTCCCACTTTACAAAATGAGCCCTTATATTTTCAATTCTCTAATTGATCCATCAATTCAAACTTTCTTATAGAAATATCTTTCAAACTAAAAACCAAAAATTTTATTGAATTTTTCCATTTTTGGTTTCACAATTTTGAAATAATACTTAATTTCTTACCCAATTTATTTGTACTCTCTATCATATGGATTTTTACTGGTATTCTTGATACAATAAAAATAAACTACGTAAAAAAAGCAAATAGACTTACAACAATTATATTGTTTGAGTTTGTAGGCGAAGGCCTTGAGTTTGTAGGCGAAGGCCACAACGAAAACACAAACAACAAAAGAATTTGCATGATCTTCTTTTCTTCAATTGTGTTGCGATTTGTTTTCGAATAGAGATTTATATCATCCTCCTTCTCCTGAAAATGAGACTTATTCAAACATATAATGCTAAATTTAGTAGAATAAATTGTAACAACAATAATGGGTTGATTATAAGCAGTTTTGGAGTACTCTTTCTGTCACGTTTCAGATTTTCCATTTTTGCCTCATCTGGTTGATTGTTATTTTTATTTCTATATATGACAAGATATTATGTTATGCATTTATTATCGCTGGAAAAGGTGCAATTTTCAACAAGAAAGTTATTACCTAAAAATAAAATAAATAATTAAATGTAATCTCCCCGGAAGGATTCGTTCTGGACTTTTATTACCTAATAGAAACATTCCTATATCTCTGAGTTACCTTATTTAAAACCCTAGAATGCAATTGTCTTAAGATTATTTTTATATTCCTATGCCCAACCTTTTACCTCCCTTGAAAACGGTTTTCTCCCCAAACTTTCCTCCGCAACCTTGGGGTTGCTCTTTGGAGGAAGAATCGGGTAAGGAAGGCAAGGTTTTTGGAATAGGGTCGAGTTGCAAACGCACACCCAACAGCTCCGAAAGCTTCACACGCGTACACAGTGCGGGTCGTCTCGCACATGTACGAAATCGGCTCAGTTCCGTAAATTCCCGCAACTCGACTTGGCGGCTTAGTTGGCCAACTCGGCAACTAGGCTTAGCGATCACTATAATATATCGATTCCAAGGTTTTTTGGCCCTTCCGAAGCTGTTTCTGTCCTTAGTTTTACCATCTGAGGTCAGTATGGTTCCTAAACGTTAAAGACAGATTAGGTCGAGGGTTTACTTTGATAAATAGCATGAGGTTTAGCTAGGGTATGTTATGAAAGGTTCCTAAGTTTTTATGTGGTTATCATAGGACGTATTTAACCGCTGTGATTAGCTCGTTGTGAGTGACTTCAACCAAGACCGTCGAGGTAAGTGATCTTACTGTTGGAGTTAGCTTACTACGTGTTGTATGATGGTGTGTGCCCTGTGGCCCCTGCATGAACCATATTTATGTGATATGATTATGTGATGTATAGATTGTGTTGACGGTAGATTGTGTATGTTATGTGATGTATGAATTATGTTGACTGTTGACTGTTTATGTTATGTGAAGTTATGAATGAGATGTTAGTATTATATGTAATGAATATGTTGATCGATGTCATAGATACACATAGAATTATCAAGTCATGTCATGAGATGTTTATGCAACTGGAGTGTACTTTCATGTAATGTAGGTCATGTGAGATGTCATGTGATGTAAGAAACGTAAATGCGATGTTAGCACTGCTTATGTAATGCCATGTTAGATATGTTAAGGGACCTCATGCATATAGTATGTCACGTGCATCGGGATTCTTCCCCTTTATGATACGAAAGAATGAATTACGATATTTATGTTCGCCATGATATCATGCGGGCCCTTCTCTGTTCTGTGGTGTTCGTCGACGTGCAACACGTTGTGCCCGACCAAGCGAGGCCTAGGGGGTATGTATATGAGCTCGCCTGGTGGGTCCATGTACGCGTACATGGGCCATGTGTGAAGGAGTACCACACATCCAACCCTACCCAGTATAGAAAAGCGCCCAAGGCTATGAAAAATTTATGAAAAGTTAGGTCCCGCTCATATGTTGCATGTGTTTGCATTCCTGACCCCAATAGTGGGGTGACTTACTGAGTATTTCATAAAATACTCAAGCCACGTGCTACCTACATTTTCAGGTAAAGGCAAGGCTCCAATGTAGGGTTGATGGTGGAGCTGAGGACACCATGGAGGTTGGAGATGGGATATTTTTAGGAGTTTACTAAACTGTTTTAAGTTATAGCATTTGAGTATTGATTTGTTTAGATTTATTTTTAAATTCAATTATTGAAGGTTTATTTTTGGAGATAGGTTGTTTTGGATTGATGAATGTTTACGAAAGACTTTGTTTTGTTTCCAAGGTTTTTTTTGACGAGCTTCTGCATAATGAATTATGTATGCATGGGTGACATCACTAAGTAGGTTAAAGAAAATTAGGGGCGTTACATTTTATTAACTCCAATTTGACATCAAAGGGTTGGATGGAAACTCAACCTTACTTACGTGTTCTTTTTTTGGTATTTTTTTTAGAACCCCACAATAACTCACATTTACATAAAAACAAAAAATAGGAGAGAGAAAATGGGGAATTAAGGAGATATTGATGGAGGCTCACAACTCGCGATTTGCTAAACACCCAGGCGGCAAAGAAAATCACAGTGTCCTTGAGATTCGGGCGTAAGGGTAAACTTGAAGAACACTAACTTTATTAGATGCTTGGAAAATCATGTCGTGACAATTTTAAATCTACAGGGAGTTCAATTGATTTCAATAATGATATGCTATTGTATTTTAATTTTACCTTTATTTGAGTTGTCAGAAGTGGGATTTGAACCCACGCCCTCTTATCCCGCATTGGTTTGAGAGGAGAATGAAGAATAACTTACAAGTGTTCGTAAACATCTCTTTAGTAGCGTGTTTTAAAACTGTGATTCTGACGACAATTTTTTATGGGCAAAAATAGACAATATATTTTAGCGGTTGGAAATGGGAACGAAGCATTTCTTAGAAGAGTGTGGAAACCTCTCCCTAGTAGACTCGTTTTAGAATTGAGAGGTGATGACGATACGTAATGGGCAAAAGTGGACAATATTTGCTAGCGGTGGGTTTGGGCTATTACGAAAGCTATCAGAGTTGGTCATCAAGTGGTGTGCCAGCGAGGATGCTAGGCCCCCAAGGAGGGTGGATTATGAGATCCAACATTGGTTGGAGAGGGGATGAAACATTCCTTATAAGGGTGTGGTGGGCTTGAGATATTACAAATAATTAGCTGGAATAGCTTAGTTGGTTAGAGCGTGTGGCTATTAACCACAAGGTTGGAGATTCAAACCCTCCTTCTAGCGATGGGAATGAGTCATTCCTTACGATTGTGGAAATTTTTACGTACTCTAAATGAACTGAAGCCGACACTATAATTTATGAACAATGTCGCCAAGGAAAAACATACGAGAAAATAATAGTAAAACTTAAATCCGGTTAAGCTACTCATGTAAGTGGCTTCACTACTATTTGGTATATGAAGTGTGAGCGCATGCCAGTGATGGTTGCAAGTGTCATACCTTTTGATTGTTATATTTGCTTATTATGTTATGACTTGTTGTAATGATGAGATATATGATGTTATAGAATATCATATTGACATGTTATGCCATTGAGAAACGTGACATCATATGAAAGTCACTACTTTATTCATATTATGCCATTATTTTAAACTATTGGGATCACATTCATATTATATGTCCACATGTACCGAAATACCCCCCCCCCGTCATGATTAGTACGAACACATACCTTACGACATTTATGTTCACAATGATGTTATGATACGATATTGTATACACCACAATACTATGTGAACTCCCTTCCCTCCATGATATACCAACAGCGTAAGTGTATGCTAATTGAAGCCCAGGTCAATGGGTAGGTATGCGAGCTCGCCTAGGAGCAAATGTGTGTGTATGTAAGTCATGAGTAGAGAAGTACTGCACATCAAATTCTACCCGGACAGGAATATGAGACCAAGGCCATGAAATGATGTTTTATGATAACCATGATTTCACGTGTTTGCATTACCTTATACTAGTAGTGGGGTTACTTAATGAGTATTTCTTAAAATACTCAATACATGTGTTGCTCTTATTTTTTAGGTAAAGGCAAGGCACCTCTGCACAAATGACGATGTCGAGATGACGACCATGGATCCAATGTACACAACACAAGCGAGATAGAGGGGTAGGATCGAACGTACATAGACGGTTAACACCATGAGAAAGAAGGAGAAGAAACAGGATGTAGACAACGAGTTTTGATACGGAGGAATGAAGAAAGGAAAATGCGTGGAAATGAGTGGAGAAGACGAAGTCCACCTGCTAGGACCTAAACTCGAATACCCACAACTTGATTCCAGTCAAGCAACCCCATACCCAGTTTGGCCTAGTAACCAAATACCCAACACAGCAACCAGATACCCACCAACAACCAGTCCAGAGTCTAGTTCCTCTGTGCTTTGCCCAAAAACCCACGTTCTAGCCCAAATACACAGAACACAGCCCAACCCATGGATCCACTACACAGACCTGCACGCCCACATGAACATTCGAGACCAGCGCCTCGAACCACTTCGCAACCTGCTCATATATCAATGTCCTTCAGCGACAGAGTCACTGTTGCATACACCGGCTCCTTCGGCTCGGCATCTTGGAGTCCTAGGCTAAAAAATTGAGTGTTAGGCTCGGTTTGACATTTTGACAGCGTCCTTTACATTTTTTTCCCTTCCCAAGCTCTAATAGAAATATTTAAGGTTAGTATAACGTCTTATTTCTGAAGTTCAAGTTAAATTAGATTAGAAATGTAAATTATTAACGAAGCGAGATGCACGTTTTAATAGGAAACAACTCCTGATGACTCTTGGAGTAACTTCGAGAGACAAAATTCAAACGTACTTGACTTTAGAGAAAATGTCGGCCACGACCAACCAAGTAAGTGGCCTTACTATCGGCTAAGTCGAACGACTTGATTTATCTATGACGACACATGCCTAGTGGTCCTTGCACATGTCATTAATGCTTTATACTTTATGAGGGGTTGACTATGACTATGTTATTTGACGATGCTATATGATGTTATATTATGTTATATGATGATGTTACATGATGACGTTACATTATGACGTTGTATCATGATGATATGATGATGGTGATGCATGATAACATGACGATGTAAGATGGAAGATTATAAGATTGATTAATATGACATTATTCCATATTAAGACGTGGTGCATGTATTAAATGCCATGATGCACTATGAGACTGAGTTTTTTTTAAGATACATCCCTAGCCAATGTTAATGATGATGAACGTATGAAGGCCAAGGCATGCATATTAATAAGAGTAATATGTGAAGTGTATATAGGGTTGTGTCATAAAGATGTTCTAAAGATGAAAAACCCTAGGGACCTCATGCATTTTGTGTGTACATATACATCAAATTACTTCTCATTTATGATGATGAGTACGGATGCGTACTACGATGATGATGATCATCATGCCTTGCATGACACTCAGGAGTCTGTTGACCTCCCGACGTCGCTACAGACAGTTAGCTCGACTATGATGGGTCCAGAGGGTGCGAACCGTCTGGAGATCCATGCTCGCACGTGTGAGTGTGTGTAGGAAAGTACTACACATCCAATTTTTTCTGGACTGGAGGCCACCCCTTTGATTTTTTAACAATAGGTTCCTAAGATCGTTAGTTGCATGTGTTTGCATTCCCTAGCCTCAATAGTGGGTCATATGAGTATTTCTTGAAATACTCAAGCCTTGTGCTACTTCTATTTCAGGTAAGGGCAAGACACCCCTATACAGCTGACGACGACATCACAAATAGAGTAAATGACACGTGCATAGAATAGTAGTATTTTATTTTCCTAGGCATAGGTTTGTATAGGGCATTTTTATTTTATGTTGTTTTAAAGATGCTTTCAAATGAGTAAGTCTATGACAGTATTTTAAGATGAAGTTTGTGTTTTAAAATGAAGTTTAAATGTTTAATTTCGTATAAGAGCATAGAATATGACGACGGTAGCAACTTTAGGCTAATAGAAATCTAGGGTCGTCACCGTTGGTAACAAAGCTCTAGGTTATAGATTCGGTAGACTTGTCTACGAGATAGGCTTGGCACGTTCCATGGTTTCACCATCGATGTCTCGTCACCGTCAGGTATGTCTTGTATAAGATAAGATAAAGAAATGCCTTTAATTGCATGTACTTTTTTTGTTTACTAATATTGAATGTAATTTAGTATCAAATATGTTGAGCTCTAATTAATGATTTATGGTAGCATTATGTTCAACCTAGTTGTATTTTTATGAATATGTCATGTTTGCTAAATTATATGGTGTGATTATATGTGATATGGTGCAATTTATGTTAGCGAGATATAGACTTAAGAAAAGTTATATATTGGTTTTAGAATCATGCCACATAAGGACACTGAAGAGGACGACGAGGAAGGAGACGACCCTATATTAGAGGTAGAGGAAGAGGTGGAGGTGAAGATGGCCCACCTCGTCAAGGTCTAGTGACTAGGACGGACGCACCTTAAGCTGTGCTACCTCTGGCTACGCACCTCCAGTAGCACCGATAGCTGGAAATAAATCCCACTACAAGCCTGATGTGAGAATCGTTTCAGGCAATATGATGATGCCCACTCAACAAGCCAATAGAGTGTTGAAAGGGGAATGAAGCCAACAAGCCAATAGGTCATCCTAACTTCTTATTGTTACAAGTAAGAATTACTATTTCCATTGGTGTGATGCCTTTTAGGTAACCAAAAGTAAAATCACTAGAATGAAGGAGTAGGAAAGCAAATGGGGAAGAAGAAATATAAGGGAAATGGGGGGCTTTGGTGGCTTCAAAGGTAGATTATGGCGGGCAAAAATATCTCTAGATGTACTAAATTTTGTCACGTAGCATACATTGACTAACAAAATAAGCAAGCGTCGGAAATCTATCAATGTCTTTCGATGCTTGTCAATTTAGTTGACCTTGTCCCTAAAATTTTGTGCTTTCAGAGAGATATTTCTTCTAACCATGGTAAACCAAATATTGATTCTCATCTTTACTGCATTTCCATTTATCGCCAAACAAATTATCGAAAGATTTAGAATATGAGTATTGTAGTTTACTAATTCTCGCAGAGTTCCTGACCGATGCGATGTGTGCTAAATTAGGAACAATGAGTATTCCTGACCTTTGGTATATATGATGTTACATGCTGCTAAAGAAATTAGTAGACGGACCGTAATTGATTGAGATTGAGTCTTACGTACGAGTCCTAAAATTCAAAATAACCATATTGAAGTAACCTGAGCGAGAGGTAGCTTAAATACCTTACTAACTTACAAATTATCCAAGTAAAAGAAACTAGGAATTAATGGAGAATAAAACTTAAGAACAACTACAATGATAAGTAATAAACTTGTGAATGACAAGTTAGCTATTTATTGAGTAAATTAATTACTTATCAAGATTATTTTAATTTTTTTGGCCAAATAAGAAGTTGCAGGCCAATCGAGGACGAGACCAGCAGGCTCGAGACAACAAGGAATCCTTATCTGAGTCTGTTTTAAGTACATGTGCTTTTGTTGTTGAAAACTTACTTCGATTATTTTGTGTGGTAAAATATACTTGATTCACATGTTTTACTTGTCATGTATGAAATTTTTGTTTTATGACCAATTTTCAAAGCAAAATATCTATGTTAGTGGTAACTCATGTGAATCGAGCTGTGACAGGTGTTATAGAAGCATTGCTCGAGAACTATGCGGTAACAGCGGAGAGGGTCCCAAGGCATCCAGTTGTGTCTTGGTCAAGGTAAGAAGCGCTGCTCAAGAACTATGAGGTCATAGAAGGTGTCATCCCAAGGAATCCAGTCGTCTATTTATTTTAAATTTCTACATTTCTTTTTTAGTTGTTTGTTGATGGTCGGTCAAGGTAAGAAGCTGCAACACCCCAAAAAAATGAAGCAAAGCCACCCAGGTAAGACCGAGAGGATCCAATGAAGAAATTAAGAGGATTAAGCAAGGAAAGTGGTCTTAAGCAAGTCATTTCTATACCCTAATGAGTAACGTTAAGGACTAAAGAATTTAGAGAAGTATTGGGAATGAAAGCGTAAGCGAAAAGGACGAAAAGGTCACTTTCCAATTTTTAAGAAAATTTCCAGATATTTAATTCCTTATCTAGAGGTAATTTCAAGATGCTCAAGAACAAAAAAATGACCAACTAGAGATGAAGAAGTTTTTAGGAAAATTACGAATTTTTGAAAAATAATAATAAAATATTCTGAAAGTGGCAAATTACCCTGTTAATATGGATACTTACGAAAGTGCCATTCTGCTGAAAATAAAAACCTTTACATGTGACCATCTTCATAAAGTCCTTCGAATCTCAAAATTGTGTCGTTGGATTTTTCTCAAATTTGTATACAATCTAGAACGTTCAAAGATCATCAAATCCAATAGTCGGAATTCAAACTGGAAGTTGGTAGCTCGCTGATCAAAGAGGATATTTCCGATGAATTATCTAGAAAATTCCAAATCACGACGATTTTGGAGCCCTCAATGTCGGTGGAAGCTTCCCCAAGTCTGAAGTTGGGGCAAAGTTTTAAGACAAGAATCGAGTAATGAGAATTCCTAAAACTCGAGTTTGAAGCTCTTAGATTATGGGTTTTTCTTTCTCGGATTTCTTCCAAATTCGAGGGCTTTGGTTAATCATTTTCCTTCCTACCAACTCCTACATATTTCATATGGGATTTACAACAAGTTCGTGAAGGAATCAGGCACTGAAAAGTTTTATAATCGGCAGCCCAACAAAAGGTTTCTAGATATACTCCAGTGAGAAACATGTTTTTCAACGAACTTTGGAAGGTTATAACTTGTGCTACAAACCACGAAAAGGTATGAATTTGGTCTCTACTTCTTGTTTGAAACTTCATCTAAAGGTTTCATGGAGAAATTGAATCCATTAAATGTCTATATATAGCTGTAAAAAGGTAAAACCAGAGGGGTCTGATAAGAACAAATAGAGATTTTTCTAGCTACCAAGGAAGAAGATGAACTCCAAAGTCAAAGGTCAAACTTTGACCAATAAAAGTCAAAGATAGGTATATGTTGACCTTCCCTCGGTTTTCTCAATTTTAACCTCCTTCCTGACTAGTTGTCACGAAAATCTTTAAGGTTCCAGAAACTAGACAAAATAAGGAGTCTGTGGAAGGAAATTTTAGATAATTCGGATACTGGAAGCTCAAGAACGGAAATCCCAAATGTCGACGACGAGGTAAGTAGTGACCAGGACGTTTTGTTAAAAAATACTTGTAGGAATCCATTGGATTTTCCATATGAACCCTACAACAAATATGAATTTAGGATATATGAAAGAAAAACAAAAAGAACAGTGAGTTAAGGCCCTGAACTGATCAAAATTCTCAGGATTTAAGTAACGTTAAATAACCCACTAAATGAACTCGTAGGATGACTTATGAAAATTTGAAAGCCATTGGAACACATTAAGTAGCAAAACCAAGAATTATGGGTATAATGACCAAAATGCCCCTAGGACGACTTATGAAAATCCAAGGTCTATACGTGCTCCAAATGATCTCGTACTTCTTATAAGGTCGGTCTATTACGAAGGACATGAAGATATGTTGGCGTGCCGCCAGTCCAGGTGGTTTACCTCTTCCTAATAGGTCTTCCATCTTCCGGTACCTAGTCGAGCTTTAGGATGTAAAGGCGAAATCAGGTTTTATCTAACAATCTCCTCCTAAAACCTGTGGTATATCTCTACCTTATTTCGTTTCAACTCCGTTTTGAGCCCCCTATGGCTCGGTGTCCCTGGCGGCGGCATGTCCTCCAGACTCCACGTCTTGTTCGGCCGCCTCTTCTTCGAGTTGGCGTGCCGCCAGTCCAGGTGCCTTTGTTACTTATAGTCGAGGACCCGTTGCCGGTGCTCTTGCTGCTCACCTCTTTTACTTATATGAGCGAACATTCGCTCCTCCTTCAGTTGAATTGACTCCTCAGCCGGTGCCTTTGTTATGCACAATTGGAGCTCTTCCCCGGGTTTGAGGCTCACCAGAGATTTCATATGGTATTTTTCTTTCGCTGCTCGATGTTACGCAGTCTTCAGGTCACCCCTTCCACCGCTAGGTCAAGCAATGTCTCGATTGAAATCGCGACTTGCTCGAGGTGATCGGGGACGACCTGCAGCATCTTCTTCACGATTTCTGTCTCGCTGATGCTACCACCAAGTGTGGGGATGCTCTGGCTAAACAGCATGCCATAACTCTTGCGCCTGTAGGTAGGTTGATGCGCATCAACAACGACAACTCGACGCCCGTCATCACGGCGTCGGCCACGGCCTCTTCGTGGTGGTGATGGAGATGCCGGCACTTGGCAACGTGGAGGAGTGAGCGAGCCTGCTCGAGATGGACCCCACGATGTGTTTATTTTTGCACTTTGCATTTTCTTCTACTCGAACCTGAGACCTTTGTGTTGTTAGGTCGACACTCTAACCACTTGAGCTATTTAACTTGATTGTTGATAGGTTGGCTCCTCCACAATGATATACACCGATGGCTTCAACCGGGCTCTGATACCACTTGTTGGATTTCAAATAATCGGCCGGGAAATTGTTTATTTTCGGTGAGAGGAAATTGTCGACAACAGGTTGTTAGAAGGAAAATAAAATGCGTAAAATAAGGAGAGAGAGAATGATGAAATTTTGACTGCCCCTCTAATTCTTGTGAAAATATTCTGAACAGATTTCCTATTTAAATATAACCTATCCTAAAAATGGCTGGAGAGGCCAACTCAATTTGTGACACTTCCTCCTAAATTGCCGTCTAAAACTTAGTTAATCCATTCGACGTGTTTGTCAAATGGTAAAACGGAGAATGAAGGTAATCGTGTGAATCTAAATAAGGAAAAATCAGGTTTTATCTAACAGGGACCTCGTAATCCTCTTCTATTGCTTCCCAAAGATCCAAGGCCTCCAAATAAGTTTCCATACGAACTGCCCACATTTGAGAATTGTCTCCATCGAAGAGTGGTGGTACAACAACTGAAAAACTTGATTCTCCCTTTTTGATCTCACAGATCCCTTAAGAAGATAGCTCTGATACCAATTGTGAGTAAAAAAGGGATTGATTGAACGAGTGAAAGAGGGATTGATTAAATGATTGATGAGATGATTGAATTATGAAGAGCAAGAATGCTCCATATTTATATAGAGAATACAAAAGATTCAAAAAATCTACCTAAAAATCTTAAGAAAATCTGGTAACAAACCAGTAAACAAATCAAAATAAAATCTAATCAAATCAAAACTAAATTAAATAAAAAACTAGATCTAACTCCTAACGGAGATTTAATTAGTTACTAATTGACAGCAATCTAAACACATACGTGATCTTTAACACTTACCTAAGTATTCTCGTAAGACATGGTTCATTAGTCTCATGAATGTACTAGGTACATTAGTTAATCCAAAAGGCATAACCAACCATTCATAAAGACCATACTTGGTTTTAAAAGCTGTTTTCCACTCATCCCCAATATGCATGTGAATTTGATGATAACCCGATTTTAGATCAATCTTAGTAAAAAGACTACATCCATGCAATTCATCAAGCATATCATCTAATCTGGGAATTGGATGCCTATACTTTATAGTTATCTTGTTTATAGCCATACAATCAACACACATACGCCAAGAACCATCTTTCTTAGGTATAAGAATAACTGGAACAGAACAAGGACTCAAACTTTCACGTACGTACCCTTTAGCAAGGAGTTCACTTACTTGCCTTTGTATCTCTTCAGCCTCCTTTGGGTTAGTCCTATAAGTTGGTCAGTTTGGAATAGGCGCGCCAGGAATGAAATCAATCTTGTGTTCAATCCCTCTAAGTGGTGGCAAACTACTAGGCATCTCCTTGGAAAATAAATCTTCAAACTCTTGCAAAAGTACAACAAAATCACTTGGCAAAGAAGGGTTAAGCATGTTAGTAAAGTAACAAGACCCCTTGCACATAAGTACAAGAATAGTCTGGTTAGAGAGCAAAACATTTCTAGCCTCACTTGATCTAACATACAAGCTTACTGATTTGACTTTTCTCTCTTTTTTTTCTTTAGATGAGTGTTACTCTCTTGCTTTTCACTCAAGCTCTTTTTTTCACTTGATTCTTTTTCAATCTCTGCTTTTGCATCAGCCTCTTACCTGTTCTTTTCAAGTTTGCAATGATCAATAAATACATCTTTTGGAGACAATGGAATAAGAGTAGTTTTTCTACCATTGTGAGTAAAGGAGTATCGATTGGCATACCCATCATACATTACCCGACGATCAAATTGCCATGGCCTCCCCAGTAGTAAATCTCCAACATGCATGGATACAACATCACATAAAAACATCATGAACATATTTTCCAATAGTAAAAGAAACAAGAGTTTGTTGAGTTACCTGTACTTCCCCACTATCTTTCAACCATTGAAGCTTGTAGGGTCTTGGATGTGGTTGTGTCTTTAAATTAAGTCTTTTGACCAGAATAGAACTCACAACATTGGTGCAACTACCGATATCAATGACAACACTACAAGGTACAGATTGAACAAGACACCGAGTTTGAAACAAGTTCTCCCTTTAGTCTAGGCCGTCCTCCTTAATGTGGGTGTTTAGAGCTCGTCGAGTAACCAAAGATATATGTGTAGGGTCCTCTTCACTAAACTCCTCACTCTCATCAGTTTCCTCATTTATGTCGTCATGTGCCTCGTCATCCGTAATAATTTCTTCCTTCTTTATGGTTATAATTCTTGCATTTGGGCAATCTCTACTATAGTGTCCTACCCCCTTGACATCTCCAACACTTTAAATCTCTATTTCGAACATTAGACTTTTCTACTTTTTCTTTCCCTGTTCTAGAACTCTCCCCTTTCTCAAATTTAGCTTGAGGCTTCTCATTAATCTCTTGATTTCCATGCTTATAATCAATGTTCTTACTATCCTTTTTCCATGTAGAAGTAGAATTGGGAAAAGTTTTAGAAGAATACAATTGAGACCTTCGTTGGATTTGCCTCTCGATCTTAATTGCAATGTGCAACAACTCCTCAATATTAGAATAAGGTTATAAATCAGTTTTGTCCGCAATCTCTGTGTTTAACCCATTAAGAAACCTCAATATTAGAATAAGGTTATAAATCAGTTTTGTCCGCAATCTCTGTGTTTAACCCATTAAGAAACCACGCCATGAGAGCCTCCATGTCCTCATCGAGTTCAAGTCGATCCATCAATGTATCCATCTCCTTGTAATAATCCTCCACAAATTTGCGTCCTTGTTTCAATGCTTGAAGCTTTTGCGCCATGTCCCGTTGAAAATATTGTCGAACAAAACGCTTCCTCATGGACTCTTTGAACTCGACCCATGAATCAATTGGTGCTTCAAGATTTCTTCTCCTACTTGACATCAATTTATCCCACCAAATTTGAGCTTATTGTTTGAATTGAGCAATGCATAACAGTACCTTATTTTCATCACTAAAATTATGACAGCTGAACACCGACTCCACCGTTTTCTCCCATTGAAGGTACTCCTTTGGATCGGTTTTGCCATAAAACTTGGGAAGTTTTAATTTGATGCTCCCCACATTACGATCAATTCTATCATCATAAGAAACTCGAAAACTTGGGAAGTTTTAATTTGATGCTCCCCACATTACGATCAATTCTATCATCATAAGAAACTCGTTGTTGTAAATTATGATACCTTCTTCCATGGTCTCCCACGATCAATTCTATCATCATAAGAAACTCGTTGTTGTAAATTATGATACCTTCTTCCATGGTCTCCCTCTCGCATCAAGCCATGACCAACCGCATGTGGATTATCCACGTGGTGATCAGAATTGTTGCCCTCATATGTATCGGTTGAGGGCGTAGGGAGTGGAATCCTCTGTCGAGCTTGATTTTGAATCTCCAATCTTCCTATTCGATCAGTCAACTCTTCTATTCCTCGAATTAGTCTTTTCATGGTTCGTTGTTGTGCTTCTCTCAATCGTGCATCAGTAATGTCAGTATTGTCGTCTTGATTTTCCATGCTACAAAAGAAAGGTAAAAGAAAAAAAAGGACCTCACAAGAACTCCCTCACGTGTATTCACTCGTAAATGTAGTTCACTCGTGTTTAGCACTCAACACTCGAATCAATGTGTCACTCCTTACAAACTTACCCTCACAATTGAGCACACACAAATCACACTCCAAAAAAACAAATTGGGACGTGAGACAAGCTATGTTATAGAGCTAAATGCAATTCAAAGTGAATAGACAGCACATTCAACACATAAACAAGGGTATTGAAGGAGCAATCTGAATAACGACAATGAAACGAATTAAAGAAAGAAAATGATTAAAGACTAATTTAGACGTAGTAACATATGAGAGTTACATATAATAATCAAGAGGAAAAAAGAAAGACATTTAACATCAATAACCTTTCTTTCTTTCAATGGTTTTTTTTTTTCTGATGGGCAAAATCTAATCAATTTACCAACAAGAAAATTGATTTAGAAGATCTTAAAGAAGAACAAAGTGTTGATAAGATTCAGATCTAACACTTTAAAGAACATAAGAATTTTTTTTTTTTTTTTGTTATATATTTTTGTGATAGAACATGAACATTCTACACAAATTGAGGAAAAAAATTATAAGAGAATTAAAAGTGATAAGCGCAATGAAACATATCCGATCTTGAGCCTGAAGCTCTGATACCAAAATGATATGGAAATCAACCCAAGGGAAAGTATGGAACGGATTACCTTGATGATCAAGATCAAGGATAAAGAAAACTCATTTCTAAACTCGTGATTCGAATCACTCCACAAGAGTTTTGATCAATACCACTTGAATGACTTTACATGCAAGTTCTAAACACAAGAATTTGCAAAGAAAGTTTAGCTCTCAACAAAGCTAAAATAGAAATTCTATTCTTAATTCCAAAATCTGATATCAAATCAAAGAAAAGAAGGCTTTATATAGCCTTTACATCCTTAACCTATGTCATACCTAACTCCCAAATTAAATAGGCTAGTAAATGAGAAATATCCATAACCTCGGTATTAAAATGGCTAGTTAATGGTGGAATACAGTAACCTATGTGGGTTACAATATAACCTTAACTCCTATATTTAAAACTAGCTTGAATATGACAAACAAATAGTTAAACTATAATTAAATAATGCAATTAATAAAATGTGCTTATTAGTCATCCTTGGACTAGTTTCATAAATTCAGCGGAGTTCATTAAATGCAACTTAAAGTGCATTTAATTCATCTCTTTGAACCTCAACTTTGCACAACATATAAGGGAGGTCTCCAGCGTCTTCTAGAATTTCCTTTAATGAGCTCACCATAGCTTGAATATAACTGTATAAGGTTTGTTGTAGCTTCTATGCTCTCGTCCTTGTAATTGGACCTTGAAGTATGGAAATTCCATGGTCGTGGTTCATATCACTGAGTGACTTAATAAAACTCTCATCTAAGACTGATATTGCATAAGCATAATAAATTTTTTTATACGTAGTAAAACTTGAGATACTTGAGAATGGTTTCATATACACATCTTGTCATTTAGTATTCATAACAAACCTTGATTCTTATAAAAGGTTTTTAGGGGTTGTTTCGTCATTTTTCTTAGAGTTCATACCTCAAACACGTTCTAATTTCCTCATGTGTTCTTGCATACTTACCCTTAAGGTCATATATGGGTCTCTTAAAAAGTTTATTTAACAATTGAGGTCTTTTGGAATCTTGAAAACATTTTAGAATTCTTATAGGAGTATGTTGGTCATTTACCACCCCAAATCTTGGTTAAATCTAGACATAATCCAATGGCCTTGTAACTTTGTATAAAATCTTTGAATCATGACATATTCAAATGACCTTCTAAGTATGTTATAGAAGAGACACAACTCATTTAATCCAACGACCAAATTTAAAATGGAGATCAGTTGCCCACTAATCAGAGAGAATGTCTGGCATAAATTTTATAAAATTCAATCTCAAATTCATGGCAATCTAGACGTTTTTAACGTCGATTTAATCTCTCTCTATAAACCCTGAAGTAGGAGCTTTCGTTTAGAGAAAGAATCGAGCTAAGTCGAGCCTTCAACTGTGAGTTGTTATAGCCTCTGAGATTTTGGGTTTCTTACTCTCGGATTTCTTCCAAATTTAGGAGCCATAGTCAACCATTTTCCTTCAAACCTGCTTTTGCACCTTCTAAATGAGACTATCCACAAGTTTGGTAATGAAATAAAGTGTTGAAGGTGCCTCAAACACAACTTCTCAATTTGGTCCGTCTTTAAAGGAAGATAGTTGAAGCTCAAAAATTAAATACGAGCCTACATGCAAATTTGTCAACAAACCTCCAAGGAATATTTCCGTCTTTAAAGTAGAAGACCACGAAGGTTAACAAGACTCAGAGCAAGTCCAATTGAAGAAAATTATTTTCATTTAAAATTTGCGAGTAAGGATCGAAGTCGTACTTACAATCCATTTTCTTCAAAATTGAGCCTTTCTTTAGCTTTAGAAGATTAAGTTGAGCGCTTTTAGTGAAGAAATCGGGAGTTAATACGTCTTAGATAAGGTTGCCTAAGGAAACAAAATTATGCTTTCTTGAATAAGTTGCAGATGGAAGATCAAATTCCAAAACTAAGACCATGTGCTTTAAGACATCACCATCTTTAAGTTTCATAAAGAAATCGAGGGGAGAAATGCTCAAGACGAAGACCATGGGACAATCTCCTAATGTATCATTACTTTCATCTTTGTATCAATAGACCATGGGACAATAGATCTTATAAATTTCTAAAATTGAAAAAATAGATAATATTTTCATACACTTTCAAGTTTATATCATCTCTAAACAATATATAATATATGTCAAATTAATTACTTTATATATATCTAATAGAGTTTCTACACATTAAAATCAATTACTTTAATAATGTGCGTGAATTTAAGTAAAGAAATATAGAAAAGGTCCCACCAAGATTTGGACTCGGGTTACTGGATTTAGAGTCCAGTGTCCTAACCACTACACCATGAGGCCACAAATATTTTAAGAATTGTGTGTCATAAATGTATGAGCTTTAAAAAGAATAATAGTATCTTATTTTAAGAATTGTGTGTCATAAATGTATGAATTCTAAATTTTCAAAACGATTTGTATCTTTGTTTTTAGTTTTGTATTTGATAGGGTTTCAACGCAATAAAATCAATTAATTTATTAGATCATTTGTACAATTATTCAACCATTCTTCTTCACTCATTTCCATCCTACTTTAATAGAGTTCATAGAAAGGTTATTTTGAAACAAATTTAACCTTAAAAAAAGATACTTATTTAATAAGTTTTCACCCATCCATATTTTTTTAAAGTTTATTTGAATATTCTAGGTAACATTACCGAAGTAAAAAAATCAAATTATTTGTGTTTACTCTATTTTTATAAAAAGAAGACAATAATGAAACCCATGTGCTACGTATTAATATATCAATGACTATTTAGATCTAAACAGTTACTTAGTGTTGTCATTCTCAATTTGTTAATACAATCTCTAACAAATACAAAATTAATAGTGAGAAAAGAAAAAACAAGAAAGTTATTCTCCAATGTGAGTAAGGTTGAGAATCTCAACTCCAATTTTAAGTAGAGATTTGTATCTTCATCTTCTCTTGAAAATGAGACTTGATATGGTGTTAATTATAAGTAGTTTTGGAGTACTCTTTATTAACTCCAATTTGGCGTGGAAGGGTTGGATGGAAACTCAACCTTACTGGCACGTTCTTTTTTGGCATATTTTGTTAGGACTGCACAATATCTCACATTTATATTAAAACAAATAATATGAGAGAGAAAATCAAAAAAGAATATGTGTTAGATATATATGACTTGAGTATGAATACAAAAAATTCCCAAAATACATCTTTAAAATGGTAGATATGATTTTATTTACTAAATGTATTTTTATTATGTATATCTTTAAAATGGTAGATAGTTGTTTTGAGGTGTCTACCAAATTGTTAACGACTTTGACCAAGACCAACCGAGTAAGTGACCTTATTGTTTGAGTTAGGCTATTGTTTGATCTATGATGGTGCATGTCATGTGGCTTATACATGTACAATAAATATGTGTTATATTTATGTTATGAGATGTTTATGTATCTTTGTATTGATATGAGACGTACGTCACATATGCATGTAACCCATTACAGTACTTTTATGAATGAACTGAAACGTCATGAATGAAATGTATATCTTACATGTAAAGTTTGTGTTGGATTGTGAGACATCATGCATACATATTATATAAATGAACTCTGTTATGAAAGGAAAAAGAAATGAAAGATATTAAATGTTATGTTATGAAAGGTAAATTACGGAACCTTATAAATAGTTTAATTTTTTGTTTTTAAAATTTCAAAACTTAAAATAAAAACTTAGATTCCACCCTGAGTTTGAAGATATATATATATTCTCTGCTAACCAAAATCTTCGTATTTTTATTTGCAATGAGTATGAAGAGGTAGATTTGAAGAAGGGTTCCAAATCACCACTTCCCACTTTGTCAATGAAATGAAAGATAGTTCCAAATCACCATTTCTCACTTTGTCAATGGAAATTAGAGAATTGCATGGGCTAAATAGGAAAGTCACATTTACAAAATGAGCCCTTATATTTTCAATTCTTTAATTGATCCATCCCTTCTTAAATCTTTATTGAATTTTTCCATTTTTAGTTTCCTCTTTTAAAATTCTACTTAATTTCTTACCCAATTTATTTCTACAACCTAATTCAAATTTATTTAGCCCATTTTACTTATTACTATAAAGTTATACGTTCCCTTTTTCTTTTAAAATTTCATTCCCGATTCTTTTCTAATATTTGATTTATTATAATTGCAAAATTAACTAAAGTTTAAATTCTTATGGGTCTAAAAAAAAATATTTTAATTCAAACCTAACCCATTAAACTAATCAACCTTTTTATTTATATTCAATATCAAATATCTTAGTTTTTTTTTTCACTAAAAAAGTTAATTTTAAATTAGTAATTTTTCTAAAATTTTGTTCTTATTTAGAAAGCACTATATTTAATGTCATTTGATGCACACCATTTAAACAATTTTCAAAGCTTTTGAAAAAAAAAAAAAATCAAAATCAAATACATTTTTCTTACTGCTCTCTAAAATTCTAATCCAACATGACCAGTAAAAAAATTGGCATTTTAATCATTCATATCGAGCAAATTGGCTCGTACAATATTAAGTTCATGACAAGAGCTACGTTTTGATTTGATATCCTACCGTTCTTAAATATGGTATCCAAGCTTGTTGTAGCCATGATCGAGAGCCCAATAACTCTTCATTTTCGATCTCGGTGTTTATCCATGAGATCATCAACAGTAGTATTCATTTCTCTTTTAATACGACCCAGAGAAGTTAATAAAAGAATCGTTTCGACAACTTTAAACTTCAAGAGTAAAAAATTCTACCGTTTATATCATTCAAATGTTCTTTCTCTGATTACACGTTCCACACAATGACGAAAACGTCCCAACAACTAAGAAGAAAAAGAATCAAGGAAGGTAACTATTTTCAAGAGCTGGTTGTGTTCTTACCATTGAAGCAGAAGGCAGTTTACTTTTCCCAATCCAAACAGTATCAAAACTCTCTCCTCTTTCAGACACCTTCTCCATATCCTTAATGTTTTTCCTCCACACTAACCTCAAAACCGCCATTAAAACAAACCCCACCAAAGCTAACCTACCATTCCTTAGCACTCAGAGATGTCAAGCCAACTTCGGATATTTGTGAAGTCACTTACCAAGGTAGCTAAGTTGAAGTCCCTAAATCATACCTGAAGCTAGTTCAATTTTGCCGTTTAAAATCCAAGTAAACCTATGCAAGTTCACGACACCAAATTAGCACAGATCAAACGACGTCGTTTAGCTACTATGTTTAAGTAAACCTATAATTTTTCTTATAATATTTTAGTTTTTTGAAACAATGATCGTACTCATCTCAAAACCTTTTTGAAATGTCAAAATGACTTAAAGAGGGTAACCAATTGTAGGATTGGGTCTAAAATGTCAAATAGGGTTAAAAACCGGTATCTTGAGTCAAAAGCGCCAAATAGAAGTTGCGGGACAAAGTCGAATAAAGTTTTAGGCCCGAGATTGGGTAAGGAAGACAGAACGTTGGATTTTCCAACCCTCTCAGATCTGAGAGGTTAGGCCCTTACGAACCAAACAAACACCATAAACGGGATTTGGGGGAGGAGGAGACTCGGAAACGAAAGAAAAAGGAGGAAAAAGAACGTCAAAATGACGTGATTGAGGAGAGAGAGAGAGTCACCGAAAAATTCTCTAGTAAAGGAGGTGAGGGAGACGAAGTTCGACCTGAGATCCAACTCACGACCCAAAACCCACAGGCAACCCTAACCGAGGTGAGGGGTGGAGAAGATGAAGTCCACCAGTCGGACCCAAACTCGAATACTCGCAACCTGATTATAGCCAAGCAACGGACCTAGTTTGCTCCAGTAACCTAAAATACAAAGCTTCGGCCCAACAATGAAATAAGATACCCACTAGCAACCAGTCGTTCCTCTGTGCTTGGCCCAAAAACCCACATTCAAACCAAAAATACAAAGAACATGGCCCAACCCATGATCCACTCACAAACCTGTGTGCCCACATGAACATTCAAGACCCATGCCTCGACCCACTTCGCGACGTGCTCATGTGTCAATGTCCCTCAACGACAGGGTCACTACTGCATACACCAGCCCCCTCGGCTCAGCTTCTCGGAATTCTAGGCTAAAAAATGACATAATTGGCTCGATTTGACATTTTTGACACCAACCTTTTTTACCTTTATGAAGTTGACTATATTTACTAATGATGGGCTTGAGCTATTACTAATGATGAGCTAGAATAGCTCAGTTGGTTAGAGTGTGTGGGCTTTAATAACAAGGTCGGAGGTTCTACTAATATGAATGAATTCATTCCTTAAGGTAGTGGAAAACATCTTTTGAATAGAAATTTTGAATCTATGTAATAAAACAATAGACACTTTATAAAAGAAAACCTTTCTAAGTAAGTTGTCAAAAGTGGGATTTCAACCCACACACTCTCACAAGGACTAAAACTTGACTCCTAACGCCTTCGACCACTCAGCTATCCTAACTATTTATTGTGAGACCTAACATTGGTTGGAGAGCGGGATGAAGCATTCCTTATAAGGGTGTGGAAAACTCTCCCTAAAAGACGCGTTTTAAAACTTTTAAAGTTACGGCAATACGTAACAGACCAAAACAAATAATATCTGCTAGCAATGGGAGAGGATAACCAAACATTTCCTTTAAGGTTGTGGATATCTCTTCCTAGTAGACATATTTTAAAATCGTGAGGTTGATGGTGATACGTAATTAGCCAAAGTAAACAATATCTGAAAGAGGTGGGCTTGGTTTGTATCAAATTGTATTAGAGCTAGTCATCGGGTGGTGTGCCAACGAGGTTGCTGGGAACACAAGGGGGTGGATTAAGAAATCCCACATCGGTTGGGGAGGGGATGAAACATTTCTTATAAGCATGTGGAAATCTCTTACTATTAGACGTGTTTTAAAACCGTGGGTTCACGACGAAATGGAATGAGTCAAAGTAGACAATATCTAGGCTAATATTCATAATTTGTTGGAATAGTTTAGTTTGTTAGAGCGTATGATTGTTAACGTTAAGGTCGGAAATTCAAATCTCTTTTTAGCAATGGGAAAAATTTAACCCTCCAACCAAAGTGGACAATGTCATATAATTATGTAGGTTCGTGATTCCTAACATTGTTACATAGTCTTAATCTAGCTTTCTTAATAATAATATTGTGTTCTTTTTAGGGGTAGCTTCAATACAAAAACATAATGTAAAAAATATTTTTGCATAAAGCAGTTACATCATGCATATTCTAGTGACTCTAGGTCCCTAGAAAACTAGGGTCGTTACATATAATCTACACCTGAACTTTCTATAACCTAGAGAAAAACCCGTGGCAACTAACTCGATCAAGGATTTGATTACCGCCTACAAGTAGGTTACTTATTTAGTTGCACTAGATATTACTTTTCCTTTTTGGGTGATCATTAATTGTTAGTTAAGGTCACAGAGGAGGGTCATCTCGAGCCGTTAGTTCTATGTGTACAAGTTGTTGTCCTTAATTTTCGAATCTTGTTCCAATTTTTTCTTTGTCACGTTAGTTCTATGTGTTACGAGTTGTTGTCCTTAGTTTTCAAATCTTGTTCCAATTTTTATGAAATTTTGTCTTTTGCAGGACGTGTCATGAATAATGATTTGAAGTCTTGAAAACTGAGTTACTATAGTTGTGCTTTGAAGTCTTTAAAATTGAGTTAGTACAGTTGTGCCCCATTTAGCTTATCCCAACTATTCCCGACCATTGGTGCCACGCAGTTTAACTCTTCTAAGCTTACCAGAAATCAGGTAATTTAGTAATGCTCTTACCATTTCCCCTACTATGGATCCAAGTTGCAATAGGTGAGTTGGCGAATATGTAATATATGACTATATAGCTCCTCGAAGATCAGATGACTTGCAACTTGAGATTAGTTGGCGAATATCATACAAAAAGACCAAAACCTTAATAAAAAAAAAAAAAAAATTATGAGTCAGTTAATAGTGGGCCAAGTAGACAATTTGTTATGGGCAAAAAATTATGGTTTGAGAGGAGAATGAAGAATAACTTATAAGTGTCTGTAAACATCTCTCTAGTAGCGTGTTTTAAAACTGTGATTCTAACGACGATTTGTTACGGGCAAAAATGGACAATATTTTTTAGCCGCTGGAAATGGGAACAAAGCATTCCTTAGAAGAGTGTGGAAACCTCTCTCTAGTAGACTCGTTTTAGAATTGTGAGGTTGATGACGATACGTAATGGGCAAAAGCAAACAATATTTGCTAGCGGTGGGTTTGGGCTATTACAAAAGTTATTAGAGTTAGTCACCAAGCGGTGTACCAGCGAGGATGCTGAGCCCCCAAGGAGGGTGGATTGTGAGATCCAATATTGGTTGGAGAGGGGATGAAACATTCATTTTGTGTGGTGGGCTTAAGCTATTACAAATAATTGACTGGTATAGCTTAGTTGGTTAGAGCATGTGCTTGTTAACCACAAGGTTGGAGGTTTAAACCCTCCTTCTAGCGATGGGAATAAGTCTACCTACTCTAAATTAATTGTGAAGGTAAATCAGAGGTGACGTGTGTGAAGTGTGAGCGGCTCATGCCTAGTGACGGTTGAAGCCCAGGTCAGTGGGTATGTGTGTGTATGTGTTTTATGATAACCATGATTTCATGTGTTTGCATTACCTCTACTAGTAGTGGGGTTACTTCATGAGTATTTCTTAAAATACTGAAGACATGCGTTGCTCTTATTTTTTAGGTAAAGGCAAGGCACCTCTGCACAAACTCGAATACCAGAAACCTCATACCTAGTTTGGTCTAGTAACCAAATACCCAACACAGCAACCAGATACCCACTAACAACAAGTCCAGTAGTTCAGTTCCTCTGTGCTTTGCCCAAAAACCCACATTCAAGCCCAAATATACAGAACACAGCCCAACCCACGGATCCACTACACAGACCTATGCACCCACATGAACATTCGAGACCCGCACCTCGAACCAGTTCGCAACCTGTTCATATGTCAATGTCCCTCAGCGACAGAGTCACTGTTGCATACACCGGCTCTTTCGGCTCAGCATCTCGAAGTCCTAGACTAAAAAATGGTGTATTAGGCTTGGTTTGAAATTTTGACACCGACCTTTACATTTTTTGCCCTTTCGAAGCTTATTTTTACTCTAATAGAAATATTTAAGGTCAGTATAACGTCTTATTTCTGAAGTTCAAGTTAAATTAGATTAGAAATGTAAATTACTAACGAAGTGAGATGGACGTTTTAATAGGTAATAACTCCCGACAGCACTTGTTGTAACTTCGAGAGACAAAATTCAAATGTACTTGAGTTTAGAGAAAATGTCATCCAAGACCAACCAAGTAAGTGGCCTTACTATCGGCTAAGTCGGACAACTTGATTTATCTATGACGACACATGCCTAGTGATCCTTGCACGTGTCATTTATGTTTTATATTTTATGAGGTGGTGATTATGACTATGTTATTTGATGATGCTGTATGATGTTATATTATGTTATATGATGATGTTACATGATGACGTTGTATCATGATGATATGATGAGAATGATCCATGATAACATGACGATGTAAGAAGGAAGATTATAAGATTGATTAATATGACATTATTTTGTATTAAGACGTGGTGCATGTATTAAATGACATGATGCACTATGAGACTGAGTATTTTTAAGATACAACCCTAACCAATGTTAATGATGATGAACGTATGAAGGCCAAGACATGCATATTACGTAGAGTAATATGTGAAGTGTATATAGGGTTGTGTCATAAAGATGTTCTAAAGATGAAAAACCCTAGGGACCTCATGCATTTTGTGTGTACATATACATCAAGTTACTTCCCATTTATGATGATGAGTACGGATGCTTACACTACGATGATAATCATCATCATGCCTTACATGACACTCAGGGGTCTGCTGACCCTTAGACGTCGCTACAGTCAGTTAGCTCGACTATGATGGGTCGAGAGGGTGTGAACCGTCTGGAGATCCATGTGTTAGGCTATGGAGCCTGATGCTTATTTATAGCTTGGTCAACGGTTATATCCGGTAAAGCTATATTTGGTAAAACTATATATAGTAAAGTTATATATGGTAAAGCTATATCCGGTAAAGCTATATATGGTAAATAGCTATATATAGTAGATGGCTAAATCTGGTAAAGCTATATATAGTAAACTAAACCATATATATATCTGGTCCGGTAGAGCTTTGAAAATGTATTCTCTATACTCTCTCTTACTGTACATACGTGAAGTCATCAATAAAAACAAATTCTTTTAGCCAGAGTTCTCCTTGCACTTTTCTCTATCCCATTCTTTGTGCTCATCTAGATCAAGCGTGTGCATTGTTGTGCGATCCTAACAACTGGTATCAGAGCTAATGACTGGTATCGATCCCGACAACTGGTATTAGAGCTAACGACTGATATCGATCCTAACACCATGCTCGCACGTGTGAGTCATGTGTAGGGAAGTACTACACATCCAATTTTTTCTAGACTGGAGGCCACCCTATGATATTTTTAACAATAGGTTCCTAAGATCATTAGTTGCATGTGTTTGCATTCCCTACCCTCAATGGTGGGTCACTTATGAGTATTTCTTAAAATACTCAAGCCTTTGCTACTTCTATTTCAGGTAAGGGCAAGACACCCCTATACAACTGATGACGACATCACAAATAGAGATAATGACACGTGCATAGAATAGTAGTATTTTATTTTCCTAGGCATAAGTTAGTATAGGGCAATTTTACTTTGATGTTTTAAATGTTTTAGTTACTATTTATTTATGTTGTTTTAAATATGCTTTCAAATGAGTAAGTTCATCACAGTATTTTAAGATGAAGTTCGTGTTTTAAGATGAAGTTTAAATGTTTAATTTCATATAAGAGCATAGGATATGATGACGGTAGCAACTTTAGGCTAATAGAAATCTAGGGTCGTTACCGTTGGTAACAAAACTCTAGGTTATAGATTCGGTAGACTTGCCTACGAGATAGGCTTGGCACGTTCCATGGTTTCACCATCGATGTCCAATCACCGTCAGGTATGTCTTGTATAAGATAAGAAAAAGAAATGCCTTTAATTGCATGTGCTTTCCTGTTTACCAATATTGATGTAATTTAGTATCAAATATGTTAAGCTCTAATTATATGATTTATGGTAGCATTATGTTCAACTTAGTTGTATTTTTATGAATATGTCATGTTTGCTAAATTATATGTTGTGATTATATGTGATATGATGCAATCTATGTTAGCAAGATTAGACTTAAGAAAAATTATATATTGGTTTTAGAATCATGCCACATAAGGACACTGAAGAGGACGACGAGGAAGGAGACGACCCTATATTAGAGGTAGAGGAAGAGGTGGAGGTGAAGATAGCCCACCTCGTGAAGGTTTAGAGACTAGGACGGACGCACCTTAAGTTGTGCTACCTCAGGCTGCGCACCTCCAGTAGCACCGATAGTTGAAATAAATCCCACTACAAGTGATATGAACCAAGAGACATCAATCATACAATATGCTTCAATGAAGATGTGAAGAAAAGGTTGTCAAAATTATCAAAAGATGTTTCAATTCATGCTACATTGAAGAAGAATAAAGTTTGATTGTTGTAAATTTTGGGTGGGTTATAATTTAGAGTAATTTAGAGTTATTGTATTTTAAGACTTTTTACTTAATTTCGGTTACATTTACATAATGGCTAATTATGGCCATAAAGTGTGAATGTTACAACTTTTGGAATGCCTTTAATAGTTTCATTTTGAAGCTATATAAAGCCATGTTTGTTGTATTTGTAAGGTAGACTTGGAAAATATAGTTAAGAAGCATTTGTGCTTTTCTTTAGCCGATGGCTAAGTTTCTTTGCAATTCTATGTAGTTTAGATTGCATGTAGAATCATTCAAGCTCGACATGATCAATCTTGCTTGTGGAGTGAATCGAATCTCAAACAAATGTTTGAGATATTTGATCAACAAGAATCATTCAAGCTAGACATGATCGATCTTGCTTGTGGAGTGATTCGAATCTCAATCAAGTGTTCTTGCCTTGAGATATTCGATCAACAAGGTAATCCGAATCTTGCTCCCCTTGTAGTGATTCCTTATCTTATCAACAAGCCTAGTGTGAGACTCGTTTCAGGCAATACGATGATGCCCACTCAACAAGCCAATAGGGTGTGGAAAGGGGAATGTAGCCAACAAGCGAATAGGCCATCCTAACTACTTATTGTTATAAGTAAGAATTACTATTTCCATTGGTGTGATGCTTAGGGTGTGATGCCTTTTAGAGAACCAAAAGTAAAACAACTAAAACTTATTTTTAAACGTGGACAATATCATACTATTATGGAGGTTCGTGATTTCTAATCACCAAGCATTCTCGATGAGATTTCATGGGTAATATTATTTATCCTTTTCTATTGAAGCAAAACCCTTGAATTGAGTTATAATGTTTTAGTAATTTTCCTTTTCTATTAAATCAAAACCCTTCAAGTGTCGAATTCAAATTAGGGAATACAGGCTAAATATATAAGATATATTTAACGTCATTTTTTTCTAATTATGAATCGAACAAAAAGAGAGAATTTGAGATATTTAAATAAGATTTAAATATTTTAATTATGAATAGTGATTCATAATCATTATGTGCGAGAATTGATTGGGATTGGCATTTTATTTAATGTTAAATATTAATTAATTTTTTAATTAATCATTTAATATTATTTTGATTTGAAATTAATTATTTAAATTAATTGTTGAATTAAAATTAAAAAAGTCAAAATGTTTATTCACCTAATGGAAAAATGCATGTTTGAGTTTGTGGAATATTGAGTCAATATATAGTTTAACCAAACTTGCATGTTTTCCTGATAATCCCACAAATTTGAGTGGAATTTTAAGTTTCAAAATTTGGTTTAACCAAACATGCATGTTTGCCAAATAAACCTGAGTGTCAAAATTTGGTAATCTCAATGTGCATGAACATGCAAATATGACTCTATAAATAGAGTGATCAAGGTATATGGAAATTCTTCTTGAAAAACTTTGAGAAAATCTATCAAAATTCTCTCTTCACATATACTAAATTCCTATCAAGTTTCATCACTCACCGGATTCCACAATNTTTAGTTTTTAATTATTTGTTGACTATTGGTCAAGGTAAGAAGCGCTGCTTGAGAACTATGTGGTCACAGAGGGTGTCCTCCCAAGGAATCTAGTCGTCTGTTTATTTTAAATTTCTACATTTCTTTTTTAGTTGTTTGTTGTTGGTCGGTCGAGGTAAGAGGCTGCAAGACTCCAAAAATGAAACCAAGCCACCCATGTAAGACCGAAAGGATCCAATAAAGAAATTAAGAGGATTAAGCAAGGAAGGGTCTTAAGCAAGTAATTTCTGTACCCTAATGAGTAACTAAGGAATAAGGCCTTTGGAGAAGTACTGGGAATGAAAGCGTAAGCGAAAAGGACGAAAAGGTCACTTTCCAATTTTTAAGAAAATTTTCGGATATTTAATTCCTTATCTAGAGGGAATTTCAAGATGCTCAAGGACGGAAAAATGACAAACAAGAGATGAAGAAATTTTTAGGAAAATTATGAAGTTTTTGAAAAATAATAATAATAAAATATTCTGAAAGTGGCAAATTACCAAATTACCCTAATGATATGGATAATTACAAAAGTGTCATTCTGTTGAAAATAAAAACCTCTGCATGTGACCATCTACACAAAGTCCTTCGAATCTTAAAATCATGTCGTTGGATTTTCCCCAAATTTGGATACAATCTACAATGTTCAAAGATCATCAAATCCAACAGTCAGAATTCAAACTCGAAGTTGGTAGCTCGCTGATCGGAGAGGATATTTTCGACGAATTATCCAAAATATTCCAAATCATGATGATTCTGGAGCTCTCAATGTCAGTGGAAGCTTCCCCTATAAAGTCTGAAGTTGGGGCAAAGTTTTAAGACAAGAATCGAGTGATGAGAATTCCTAAAACTCAAGTTTGAATCTCTTAGATTATGAGTTTTTCTTTCTCGAATTTCTTCCAAATTCGAGGGCTATGGTTAATCATTTTCCTTCCTACCAACTCCTACATATTTCATATGGGATTTACAACAAGTTTCGTGAAGGAATCTGGCACTGAAAAGTTTTATAATCGGTTGCCCAACAAAAGGTTTCTAGATAATCAAAACCATTAGATGTCCATATAGAACTGTAAAAAGGTAAAACCAGAGGGGTCTGATAAGAAATAATCGAGAGCTACCCATAAAGAAGACGAAGTCCAAAGTCAAAGGTCAAATTTTGACCAATAAAAGTCAAAGGTAGGTATATGTTGACCTTCCCTCGATTTTCTCAATTTTAACCTCCTTCCTGACCGGTTCTCACGAAAATCTATATGGTTCCAGAAACTAGAATAAATAAGGAGTCTGTGGAAGGAAATTTTAGATAATTCGGATACTAGAAGCTCAAGAACAGAAATCTCAAATGTCGACGACGAGGTAAGTAGTGACCTTGGACGTTTGGTTAAAAAATACTTGTAGGAACCCATTGGATTTTCCATATGAATCCTAAAATAAGTATGAATTTAGGATATATGAAAGAAAAACAAAAAGAACTGTGTGATCAAAATGCTCAGGATTTAAATAACGTTTAAATAACCCATTAAATGAACTCCTAGGACGACTTATGAAAATTTGAAAGCTATTGGAACACGTTAAGTAGCAAAACCAAGAATTATGGGTAAAATGACCAAAATGCCCCTAGGACGACTTTCAAGGTCTATACATGCTCCAAATGGTTTCGTACTTCTTATAAGGTCTATATTGAAGGACATGAAGATATGTTTGTGGTTTCAAGTTGATTGGAGCAAGTTTGGAACCTAAACCAAGTTAGTACCCAAGAAACACCACAAGAATCAAGACTCTTCTAGAACCCTCTAAAGAACTCCTTAGGAATCTATGACCTTCTAGAACAACTCATGCTAAGATGGGTTCATATGGTTACAAATGCAAGTTACAACTTATGCCTCAAGGAATTACAAACCTTAGAAACTTACAAGATTGAGAACAAAGAACAATACCACACAAGCTTTACAACTACCCAAGTAAGAAGATGCAAGGTACCACTCAAGAATAAGGGACCTATGACCTCCCACCAAGCAATGTTTTTTGAGGCCCAAGATTTCTTCTTCTAGGTGGGATGCCCTGCACCATGTTTCCTTTGCAGAACATCATGATTGGCCTCATTTCTCTCACCTAGAAGACATGCCCTGCACCATGTTACGGGTACCCAAAAGATTTGTAGGATGCCATGTTCATGTATGCACCAACCACATGACCTTTATGGTTTATCATGGGGAGTAGTCTAGGGTCATGATGAACAAGAAGATAGGAAGTTACCCTAGCCAATAATCAACTCCTAAGACCTTCTAAGGTACAACGTGCTCATGACTTAGACTACGTTGCTTGGAACGCATGAAGCCTTGAGCGTAGGGTTTCAGACTGTATCATAGGGCAAGCCCTTGATGTAGGATTAGACCACATCTCTTGGAACTTAAGAAGTCTTGGATGTTGGTTTTCAGACTATGCCGCTTGGAATGCATGAAGCCTTGGGCATAGGTTAGCAGACAGTATCGGAGGGCAAGCCCTAAGATGCGGGTTAAGACTACGTCGCTTGGAACTCATGAAGCCATGAACGTAGGTTAAGATTGTATCGCTTGGAACGCATGAAGCCTTGGACACAGGATTGTTAGGTGCATAGCTAGTGCCATAAATCCTAGGGGGAGTGTCTTGGAGAACGAATCAAGAACAGAACAAGAACAAAGAAAGTATCAGGAACAAGAGAAAGATCAAGGTCTAGAACATGGATCAAGATCCAAGTTCTAAGGACTAGAACCAAGAACCATGCACTAAGGCCCTTAAAGGATAACAAACGTTTCATAATCCAGGGACCAAGGTCCTCAGGATAATCAAGATAAGAACCCCAACTCAAGAACAAGAACTGGAGAACTTAAGTACTTACAACAATAACAAGAACCGGAGAACTTAAGTACCTACAACAATAACAAGAACAAGACAACAACAAAAAATGTGGTACCCTAGAATATTAAGGACACGACTAAGAGCCTACAAGTAGGCTACTTACAGAGTCCTTATCTCATTCTTTATTCTCCATTTGTTTTAGGTAATAAGGAGTTGGTCGAGGTCGGGAGCAGACTCTGAAGCAGGTGCCATAGACAAACCTCACTCGTTGTCCTCAACCCATTTGTTTTAAAATGTTTTGTGCCCGTTCCTTATTTTGTGTTTTAACTAGTATGTTATGTTTTAAATACTTATGTATACACTTTATTTTGATATTACGTAAATATAATTATTTAAATTCTTTTGTTTATTTCATGAAATTTTTTCTGATCTTTTATAACCATCGTGACAGCTTGATCCTTACAGAGTGGCATCAGAGCCCAAGGTTTCTCTTTGGCTAGCTTGATCCTAACTATATATTACTTTTCCTTTTTCGGGGATCACTAATTGTTAGTTAAGGTCACAAAGGAGGGTCGTCTCGAGCCGTCAGTTCTATGTGTTACGAGTTGTTGTTCTTAGTTTTCAAATTTCGTTCCACTTTTTATCATTTTTTTTCTTTGTCATAGTTCTATGTGTTACGAGTAGTTGTCCTTATTTTTCGAATCTCGTAACAATTTTTATCAATTTTTTTCTTTGCTAGTACGTGTCATGAAAAATGATTTGAAGCCTTGAAAATTAAGTTATTATAGTTGTGCTTTGAAGTTTTTAAAATTGAGTTATTACGGTTGTGTCCTATTTAGCTCATCTAAGCTATTCTCGGCCATTGATGCCATGCAGTTTAACTCTTCTAAGCATACCAAAAATCAGGTAATTTAGTTATGCTCTTACCATTTCCCCTACCATCGATTCAAGTTCCAACAGGTGAGTTGGCGAATATGCAATATATGACTATATGACATATATGACTCCGGAAAGATTGATGACTTGCCACTTGAGAATAGTTGGTGAATATCTAAAAGAAGACCAAAACCTAAGAAAGAAAAAAAATACAAAAATACAAAAACAAAAGCTGGGAGAATTAGTTAATTTCTTTGATTCAAGGTTTTTTTGCTTCAACTAAACTTTATGGTTGGGTTGAGAACTAGGGTTGTCCAATCAATTTGATATTAGAGTCTCGGTTGCATCCATGTGGCCTATTCTTGATTTGATTTTATCTTTTGTTTATTTGTTTATGTTTTTCTTTTCTTCAAATCTGTCCATTTATTTCCTACTGTCATTTCCATCCTTTTCATCATCTTTTGACCTTGTTCTTATTTTCTTTTTGAAGATCATATTTAGACGTTGAAAAAAAAACAAAAAAAAATCCTTATCATATTTGTTCATTATAAATGGTAAGGATCATTTATTTTAGACCATTTATATCTTTATTTCAAAATCAAATAATCTTCTATTCACATTCTTTCTTATTCCATCTAAATCTAGAATATTTGTGTTTGATATTTTTTTTTCCTGATCATTTAGACTTGAAGATAACTTCTAAATTTTACAGTATTTTATAAGAAAGAAAGTTAGTAGTTCTCAAATCTACCACCATTCTCTTTGGAATTCTTTTCTCTTCAATCTGCAATTCAATCCAAAAATATATTTGTTCCCTTCTTTCTTTGTTTATTTTTTGTTTTTATTTTGCTGTTATTTCATAATTAAGTTTTCTTGATTTCATTGAATAGCTTACTATTATCAGACTTGTTTTATCCATGTATTAGCCTACCTTGATAATAATTTAGTCACTTTCCCAAATAGCCTACCTTTGTGTGTAATAAACACGATTGTCCCTGAGTGTAAAATTAGTGAGTTATGTATGTGAGATCCTAAACATATTTAACTATTGTTTGTACAATCATGAACCAAGACAAAGGAAATGGAGGGGAGATCAATGAAGCTAGGTTGAGAGAAGCACAAGTCAGAACTATTACTCGTTTAAATCAAGTTATTAGTACATCGACAAACAGGATGGAGTAAATTGAAACAGCCGTAGGTAATCTTCAAGGAAGGGAAGTACTCTCGAATGAAGAAGTTGAAAATGAAGAAGATGACAATGTCACTCTTTTAGCAGGACATAGTCTTAGGGGTGGGAGAGAAAGAGTCAGAAGAAGGGGTAGAGAAATTTTAGCACCAAAAAGAATTGAGAGGGAGTAGGAATACGAGAGAGGAGAAGAAATAGGAGTTGGGGGTAAAGCTTAAAATTTCAACTTTTTATGGGAGATCAGATCCAGAGGAGTATTTGCAATATGAGAGCAAAATTGAGCATGTTTTCGATTGCCAACAATCTCAGTGAAGAAAGTAAATTGAAGCTTGTTGTGGCTGAATTTTGTGATTACGCTAATATATGTTGGACATCTTTGAAAATAGAGTGGAGGAGAATTTATGAAGAACCAATTGAATCGTGTAAGGAATTGAAGACATTAAGAAAAAGTTACATTCCGAAACATTATTCTCGAGTACTCAAGCAAAAACTCTAAATTCTGCTACAGGGATCCAAAAGTATTTAAGAATATTACACAAAAATGGAGGCCCTTATGAATAGAGCATGCATTGATAAAAATGAAGATGATACAACGGCTAGATTCCTCGGTGGGATGAACCGAAAACTTTCTCACTAAGTGGATAGGCAAGCATACTTTGATATACAAAAATTGTTACACCTTGCTATTAAAATCGCAGGGCAACTAGCTTGGGAGAAGGAGAACTCCAAGAGGTATGCTATTTCTAAGTCTATTACTTACCACGCATGGAAAAAAAATGTAAATATTGAAAGGATAAATTTCAAGGTTAGAGGCACGTATGAGATTGAAAAAAAGAACAAAGATGAGACATCCACATCCTAGGGTAAAGAGGAAGTGGAGGAATACAAGGTCATATTAGTTGTGATTGTCCTAACAATTGAGTCATGATCATAAAGAATGGACAAATTGTCTCACATAGTGAGGAAAGTGACCAAGATAAGCTAGTTGAAGAAGAAATCCAAGAGAATGAGGAGAAATTGAAAGCTTAAAAATTGTGAAAAGAATAATGAAATTGAAAAAAAAAAAGAAAGAAAGTGAGTTGTTTAGCTAGAGTTGGAGGGGTTAGAAGCCGAATGTTTTCACAAAAACCATCTTTATACTTATGTACAAGTAAGGATGTTTGGTCTCTAACGATAACAATTTTTATTTGCCTTGTATGTTTCAATCTCTTTTACAAGAATTTGAGAATGTATTCCAAGATGAAGTACCTAAAGGACTACCTCTCATTAGAGATATTGAACATAAAATAGATTTTATAACGGGTGCAATCATTCCTAATAGGCCAGCTTATAGAGAAAACTCAACTAAGACTAAAGAAATTTAGAGGCAAGTTGGGGAGCTCATGGAGAAGGGCTATAGACAAGAGAGTTTGAGTCCATGTTCTGTACCAGTCTTATTGATGCCAAAGAAAGATGGAACGTGGCACATGTGCGTAGATTCTTGAGCCATCAACAAAATCACTGTAAAGTATCGACGTCCTATTCCTAGGCTAGACCATATGCTTGATTAATTGCATAGTTCATATCTATTTACAAAGATTGATTTGAAATCTGGATATCATTAAATTATAAGGCATATAGAAGATGAATGGAAAAGAGCTTTCAAGACTAAGGTTGGATTGTATGAATGACTTTGATATGAACCACGACCAAGGAATTTCCATACCTCAAGGTCCAATTACAAGGACGAGAGCCAAGAAGCTACAACAAACCTTATACAGTTATATTCAAGCTATGGTGAGCTCATCAAAGAAAATTCTAGAAGACGTTGGAGACCTTCCTTATATGTTGTGCAAAGTTGAGGTTCAAGAACAGATGAATTAAATGCACTTCAAGTTGCATTTAATGAACTCCGCTGAATTTATGAAACTAGTCCAAGGATGACTAATAAGCACATTTTATTAATTGCATTATTTAATTATAGTTTAACTATTTGTTTGTCATATTTAAGCTAGTTTTAAATATAGGAGTTAAGGTTGTATTGTAACCCACATAGATTACTATATTCCACCATTAACTAGCCATTTTAATAGGGAGGTTATGGGTATTTCTCATTTACTACTAGCCCATTTAATTTGGGAGTGATGTATGACATAGGTTAAGGTTGTAAAGGCTATATAAAGCCTTCTTTTCTTTGATTAGACATCAAATTTTGGAATTAAGAATAGAAGTTCTATTTTAACTTTGTTGAGAGCTAAACTTTCTTTGCAAATTCTTGTATTTAGAATTTGCATGTAGAGTCATTCAAGCTGTATTGATCAAACCTCTTGTGAAGTAATTCGAATCACGAGTTTAGAAACGAGTTTTCTTTACTCTTGATCTTGATCATCAAGGTAATTCGTTCCATACTTTCCCTTGGGTTGATATCCATATCAGACTTGTTATGCGTTTTAGGTTAACTAATGCTTCTAGTACATTTATGCGCTTAATGAATCACGTTTTGAGAGAATATTTAGGAAAGCATGTTGTTGTACATTTTGATGATATTTCAATTTATTCAAAGACTTTGTATGAGCATGTGAAGCATGTTAGGTAAGTTTTGATTATGCTTAGGAAAGAGAAACTTTATGCTAATTTTAATAAGGGTAGTTTTTGCATGGAAAAAGTTAACTTTCTTGGCTTCATAGTTGGTAAAAATGGAGTACAAGTAACTTCTTGCTCTGAAGGTGAAGGAATCCTTAATTTGAAGGAAAATAGACGGTAGATAGGATTTTGAAACTTGCCCCTAATTTGAGCCCAAAACGGATTTTCTTCAATTGGGCTTGTTCTTGAGGTTATTTCTCTTCGTTGTCTTCTATGCAAACATTCCTTGGTGGTACAATTGGGATCGTCCTTGCTTGACGTATTCTTGTGTATCCTCGGATTGAAATTTTGAGTTTTCCTTGAAGCTCTTCAATGACGAATTGGATTGCGAGAATGATTTCTAGGCACTTTCAGCATTGTAAGAACAAGTTTGAATCGAAATGGTGTAGAATTGCTCTCGAATTTGGAAGAAATCTTAGAGTATGAGACCCAAAATCTAAACGCTTATTGCCTACCATTGGGAGTTCGATTCTTGTTCCAAACTATTGCCTAAACGTTTATGAACAACATAGTGGAAAGTAGATAACATTAGTTTAAATAAAAATAAAGCAATGCCCTAATATAACCTAAGGATCATTAAAAATAACATGAATGCAACTGCATTAAATTTGGTTCCTTGGCCTTCAACGCAACGTTGTCATCCGTAAATGGGTATTTTACCTTTACTTTAAAATAAGAGTAGTATGTGGTTTGAGTACTTTAATAAATACTCGTTAAGTAATTCCACTGTTAGGGTCGGAATATGAATCACGTGTAATATAGTGGGACCTATCCTTTCATCAATACATTGTGGCATGGGTTTGGGCTTTGCTTTTCAGTCCGAGCAGAGTTGAATATGTTGTACTTCCCTACACACAACCCATGAATGTGCACATTGACCACCAGGTGGGTTGGTATAAGAGTACTCTGTGGATCTGCCTCGTCGAGCTTGTGCACACTCATACTACCAAATACCATGAAGGGAAAAGACCCGCATAATATCATAAGGAACATAAATATTGTAGAGTATGTGTCTGTACTAATCCTAATGGGGAAGTATCCCGATGCACCTCCCATATAAAATACATGAGATCCCTAACATTAAAACACGACATAATGTTCCTATGAGACAAACATACTTGATTCTTGTCATATTGTTCATGATTAACAATACATAGGCATAGGGTGTACTAAACATAATATAGAAGTATCTCAATGCACGTGGTATTCAAAATGCATGAGGTCCCATAACATTAAAGAATGACATATATTCATGGCGCTAGTCATACCTCCAATCTATTCCTAGCATAGTGTTTCTATGTGATATAAATACTTGATTCATTTCATATTTTTAATAATTAACAATACATGATTTTCTAATGTCTCATAGTCCTAGAATAGTACATATGATATCATAGCGTAACTTATATGCAACATATCGTATATCATAGCATATACATATTATAGTATATGTCATACAATCATAAAACACGACATGTGCAGGGGCCACAAGTAGCAATGTCCATTCCCTATCATCATCCTGACCATCTATTTCATTCTCCATTTCCACAAAGTTCTCTATTTATTTGTGTGGGGATCAAGGTAAGGGATTCATCGCAAGGAAGTGGCAGGGATCGGATTCCCCATGGAGAATTTTAGTGGGTTTTAAATCCAAGAGTCAGTCTTAGAGGAAAAGGCCAAGAGTGTTGAAGATGAAAGGCCAAGAATGTTTGATCGGAACAATGACTTTTTATGGGTTAGGAAACAGTGGCATCCTGATGTCTATATTTAGTTTTAGAAGACCTTATAATTATGTTTGTTATTACTACTGTAAAACCGTAAAGAGAGTATAGAAAAAAAAGAAAAGAAACAGAAAAGCAATACAAGATTGTTTTTTCAGATAAACAGAGTGTTCTTTGTCTCCTTCAATCGTCAGTGTGTGTGAGATTTATTTCACAAATTTATGAGTTTTCTTTAACAAATTTCTATCAAGCCAATGGCGAATGTGACGGGTCAAATGCCACTACTGCAACTAACGAAGAAAAACTACGAGAATTGGAGCATTCATATGAAAGCTTTTCTCGGTTCTCAAGATGCATGGGAGGTGGTCGAAGAAGGGTTAGAAGAACCAAAAGATACCACTATGCAAACGATTGTAACTCCGACAAATGTTACAATTGTGGCAGAGGGGCATTTTGTAAAAGATTGTCGAGTTGATAAAAAGGTGAAAGAAACAATCAACCTAACCTTGGATGACGCAACAAACGAAGGTCTTCTCTTTATGGCTCAAAATGAAGATTTGAAAGCGAAAGAACACGGTAGAGCAAAAGACGATGGCGGTAGTTGTGAGGTGGTGGAAGCCGTTGGAAACGAGGGGATACGCAGCGGATTTGGAAAAATTGCGATACCGGAGACGAGAAAATCGAAGAAGGAATCTGGATTGAACACACGATCAGCGAACAAGCCAAAGAAACTTCCAGATCATCAGAAGGAGAACAGAGATTTAGAGCAACATTCAAAATCTGCCATGGATAAATCTGTGGAGAAGTCTCAGTTGCAGACATTGAAATCGTTGAACGAGCGCCTTTTGAAGGAGAAAGTAGAGATTGGAAAAGAAAAGAAAGCTTTTAGAAATGGAGATTGAAAGGTTAGAGAAGGAAGTGGCGGAGCTGAGTGAGAGTTCTTTCTGTCTCAAATAGGAGAAGGAAGAGAATGGGAAGGTAATTTCTGAGCCTGTGAAGAGAATTGAAGAAGGTGTGGAGAAAGAGAGGTCAGCTTCTGATGAGTCATGGGTTCAAAACCGGAGGTGCGTGCTAGCAAGTGAAATTCTTTATATTGAAGCGTGGATCCATGCGGATCGGGTCGAACATCCTTGGAGTGAAACTGGGTTAGACATGGGCGTGGGTTGGAAGAGCTACCGTGTTTCGCATATCTTGTGGAGACGCGTCACTTTACAACGTGCCTGACGCGTTATTCCACCCAATCGTCAATACGTGTCCCTTAGGCTGTTTGACACGTGGCTTGCCGGCTATCTGACGCGCTTTCCCTTTCGCAAGTTGACATGTGGCTTGCTGGAAAATTTTCAATATTGACAATTGCAATATTGAATCTGGCCTTCAAAGTCAGTTCATTTACCTCCTTGTTCCTGAAAGAACTCTCAGAAATCCTTGAATTTCATCCTTCATAGAAGAACATATCGAATAGCTGAGATCTAAAGAAAAATGGATTTCATCCTTCATAGAAGAACATATCGAACGACTCAGATCTAAAGAAAAAGGTGTGAAAGTCATTTACCTCCTTCCTGTTCCTGAAAGGACTCTCAGAAATCCACGAATTTCATCCTTCATAGAAGAACATATCGGCTCAGATCTAAAGAAAAATTGTGAAAGTCATTTTACCTCCTCTAAGGATCATCCTTCATAGAAGAACATATCGAACGGCTCAGATCTAAAGAAAAAGGTGTGAAAGTCATTTACCTCCTTCGTGTTCCTGAAAGGACTCTCAGATCTAATGAAAAATTGTGAAAGTCATTTTACCTAGTCTTGAAAAATCTCCTTCCTGTTCCTGAAAGGACTCTCCTTGAAAAATTGCGAAAGGTTACCTAGTCTTGAAAAATCTCCCTCCTGTTCCTGAAAGGACTCTCCTTGAAAAATTGTGAAAGATTACTGTTCCTGAAAGGACTTCCCTTGAAAAATTGTGAAATGTTACCTAGTCTTGAAAAACCTCCTTCCTGTTCCTGAAAGGACTCTCCTTGAAAAATTGTGAAAGGCAGGTCACATTTGTTTAAAGTTTGTAGTGTTGTAACCCCGTATCATGAAAAGATATTATTAAGAATTAATGAAATTTGGCCTATGTTATTGTCAAACCTACGACCTTCACGTTCTTAACATGACAATTAACCAACTAAGCTAATAGGGCATAGGTTTTATGCACAGTATAGATCGTTGGCTCCTAAACTAGTCAATCTAGTTTCGTTTACATAACTTTATGCATAATAAACTTAAAAAGTCATTATCTTTTAAAGTTCGTAGTGTTTTAACTCGTATCATGAAAAGATATTATTAAAAATTAATGAAATTAAGCCATGCAGGAGTCAAACCTACGACCTTCGCGTTATTAGCACGACGCTCTAACCAATTGAGCTAATAGGCCATAGGTTTTATGTACATTGTAGATCGATAGCTCCTAATTTAGTCAATCGAGTTTAGGTTACATAATTTTATGGATAAAAAACTTAAAACTTTAAGTCATTATCTTTAAAGTTCGTAATGTTGTAACCCTGTATCATGAAAAGATATTATTAAGAAGAAATGAAATTGGCTCATGCAAGTGTCAAACCAATGACCTTCACATTATTAGCACGACGTTCTAACCAACTGAGCTAATAGGCCATAAGCTTTATACCCATTGTAAATCGGTAGCTCCTCATTCAGTCAATCGAGTTTCGCTTACATAAAATAATTTTATGCATAATAAACTTAAAACTATAAGTGATTATCTTTTAAATATAGTATCATTAAATATATCATTATTGAAAATTAATGAAATTGGCCCATGCAGGTATTGTATTCTTTTGTTTTTTGGGATTACCTTACGCTTTTAAAACGCATAGAGAAATTTTCACACCCTTATAAAGAATGTTCCCCTCTTTATATAGAGGTATCAAGTTGGCTTAAGGGCTCATCTTGTTATCTTTTTTGTCTCTAATTAGCCTCCTATAATCAATAGGAACACTATTATAAAACAAGTCTAGAAACCTTGTTCAATATCTGATTTATAAAAATTACTTAACTTATGGGAAATTAGTGAGCCCAACAACATCATTCTAACTCAGATCTAGTGTTGGTATTAATGTTGGAATAACTTAGATATAACATTCAACCTTAATTCAAACCTTCCTAATTTCTTCCCGGTGATTTAGTTTCTTCCTTTAACTAGATCATGACTTGATTAGTCTATATGTATTACTTTATCTTTTAATTCACAAACTCCAAATCTTGCTAAAGTATCCAATCATTGACCACTTTGCCTCGTACAACCTCAAAGCTTCCTCTTACTATTTGTGCATAAACATCTAAAAAAAAAAGAAAAAGTGTTATTTCCTCAAATTTCTTTGTAACACTAAGGAGTGACTTAATAAGACGGATTTGCATAAGCATAATAAATGTTCTTATATGTAGTAAAACTTGAGATACTTAAGAATAGTTTCATATACACATGTTGTCATTTGATATTCATAACAAACCTTGATTCTTATCATTTTCTTAAGTTCATACCTCATGCGATCTTGCATACTTACCCTTGGTCATAAATGAGTCTCTAAAAAGTTTATTTAACAATTGAGGTTGTTTTTTGTAATCTTGAAAACATTTTAAAATTCTTATAGGGGTATGTTGGTCATTTACAACCCTAATCTGGACATATTCCAATGGCCTTGTATAAAATCTTTGAATCATGACATATTCAAATGGCCTTCTAAGTATGTTATAGAAGAGACACAACTCATCAAATCCAACGACCGAATTTAAAATGGAGATCAGTTGCCCACTACTCAGAGAGAATATGTTTGGCATAAATTTCATAAAATTCAATCTCAAATTCACGACAATCTAGAAGTTTTTAACGTCAATTTAAGCTCTCTCTATAAATTCTGAAGTAGGAGCTTTCGTTTGGAGCAAGAATCGAGCTAAGTCGAACCTTCAACTGTAAGTTGTTATAGCCTCTGAGATTTTGGGTTTCTTACTCGCGGATTTCTTCCAAATTTGAGAGCCATAGCCAACCATTTTCCTTCAAACCTGCTTTTGCATCTCCTAAATGGGACTATCCACAAGTTTGGTGATGAAATAAAGTGTTGAAGGTGCCTCAAACACAACTTCTCAATTTGGTCCGTCTTTAAAGGGAGATGGTTGAAGCTCGAAAATTAAATACGAGCCTACATGCAAATTTGTCAAGAAACCTATCATGTTCGATTTTCGAACCTCCAAGGAATATTTTCGTAGAAGACCACGAAGGTTAACAAGACTCAAAGCAAGTCCAATTGAAGAAAATTATTTTCGTTTAAAATTTGGGAGTAAGGATCGAAGTCTTACTTACAATCCATTTTCTTAAAAATTGACCCTTTCTTTAGCTTTAGAAGATTAAGTTGAGCGCTTTTAATGAAGAAATCGGGAGTTAATACATCTTAGATAAGGTTGCCTAAGGAAACAAAATTTTGCTTTCTCGTATAAGTTGCAGACGGAGGATCAAATTCCAAAATTAAGACATCACCATCTTTATGTTTCATAAAGAAATCGATGGGAGAAATGCTCAAGGCGAAGACCATGGGACAATCTCCTAATGTATCATTACTTTCATCTTTGTATGGATAGACCATGGGACCATATATAATATTTTCATAGACTTTCAAGTTTATATCATCTCTAAACAATATATAATATGTCAAATTAATTACTTTATATATATATCTAATAGAGTTTCAACCCATTAAAATCAATTACTTTAATAAATATAAAGTTGAGTTTTATATCTAGCTTCATAAACTTCTAACTTTATATCTATTATGTATGTGAATTTTAAGTATTTAATTACTTTAATATATATAATAATATCATACTTTAATATATATAACAATATCCCAAAACTCAGGTAATAATATTCCAAAACTCAAGTAAAGATGACATCAAAATTAATACTTTAATTTCATCTTTATAATTTATTTCCATTTGACTGGTAATCATAATAGTCACCCGTGCACAAATATTTACAACCTTAAAAGGTAGAAATTATAAGAAGTATAAGAAAAGAGTGCTTAAAATAGTTTCAAAATATAGAAAAAAAAAATAGGAATTGGTTAAAGTCAACATCCATTGATCACTTATGGCACAGCACAACACAGATGAGGGTAACATTTTTTTATTTCTCTACTATATTAGGCCCTTTGGTTTATTGGCTTTACAAGATGGAGACATGAAGTTTTCTATGTTTGAAATAAATTTGGTTTGATTGTTTTCGAGTTAGCATTGGTATCAAAACTTATTTATTTCTTTGAAATGTTTGAGTTTACAATTTACATGTTTTCATTTTTCTACTTTGTCTGCCTGCATTTAGAAATAAAGCAAAATTAGTTTAGGGTTTTAGGCAGATTGTTATAATTCTAATTTTTAACTAAAAAAAAAAAATTAGTCTCTTTGTCACGCTTAAAACTACCCTATAGGTATAATCTACCTGTTATCTGTTGGCTTTTTTGTCTTAATTTTTTTGATGATAACAAACCTACCTTCAATTATTAACAATTCTCAGTATTTTTGTCCACAGTGTAAGGTTGGGAACAACGATTTCAACGTCTTTTTTGGTTCACTCGAATTAGAGATAAAACAAAGAAGTTCCAGTCAAAACAAATACCCGACGTGATGATGTGGTGGCAAAATTGACATCATGGACCAATCAAATTCAAAACAAAATATCTGACGTGATGATATGGTGACAAAATTGATGATGTGGTGACAAAATTGACATTATGGACCAGCGACAAAATTGACATCGTAGACCAATCGAAGTATGACATTTATAAATTTGGTAGAGTAACAAATGGTGAAGTTTTCAATTACATTTATAAAATTTTTCCATTACTTTTAAATTATAAAATCATTTCAATTACATTTATAAAAGTTTTCAGTTACCTTTTAAATGGAAAGAAATTATAAAGATTTCATTTACATGTATGAAAACTAGTTGTTACTTTTAAATGAAAAAAATTATAATGATTTCATTTATGAAAACGAGTTATTACTTTTAAATAGAAAGAAATTATAATGATTTATTTAGTTTTCGTAAAGATAATTATTTAAATTACAAAATCATTTCAATTATAAGGATTTCATTTAGATTTATAAAACTTTTAATTATTTTTAAAATGTTACTCACCGTTTTTATTAACATTTTTTTTATAGTATTACATTTAAATATGTTTTATATATATAATAATAATGAATTTAAAATGTTTTTAATATTTATTTAAAATAATATATATATATATTTAAATGAAACATGTGGTCTATAATTTTTTACGATAAATTTTAAAAATAAATAAATATTATTTTTCAGGGTCTACGTTCTAGTGGTCCGTATCAATTCCTACTTTTACAACTTGATCGATATTTAAACTCATCACCTCTTAGTATTTTTCACAACACAACACACAGAACATTTGTTTCCTCGATCTAAATTTTTTTTAAAAAGCCTTTGTTGCTCTCTACAAAGCTTCCAATTCTATTTTTTTTTTATCTTATTCCTAAGAGAGATGTCTATTATTTCAGAGTGTTGTGGTGAGTTTCTATAAGATTTCAGACAATTGTACTGGTTTGATCTTGAGTCGTGGAAAGAATTGAGTTTGCTCTTGAACTCGTAAAAAGAGTGGTGTATCGATTTGATTCTGAGTCGTGGAAAGGATTGAGTTTGCTCTTGAACTTGTAAAAAGAGTGGTGTACCGGTTTGATCCTGCGCCATGGAAAGGATTGAGTTTGCTCTTGAACTCGTAAAAAGAGTCGTGTACCAGTTTGATCCTGAGCCGTGGAAAGGATTGAGTGTTCTCTTAAACTCGTAAAAAGAGCGGTGTACCAGTTTGATCCTGAGCTGTGGAAAGGACTGAGTTTGCTCTTGAACTCGTAAAAAGAGCGGTGTACCGGTTTGATCCTGAGCCGTGGAAAGGATTGAGTTTGCTCTTGCACTCATAAAAAGAGCGGTGTAGCGGTTGGGCTCTGATCCGAGGAAAGAGTCAGAAAGTTTTATTCAAATTCCCAAGAAATGCTTGAGGAGTGGAGTAGGTCGAGTTTGACTGAACCACCCTAAAATTACACAGTTATATTTTCTAACCCTTTTCCTATTTAAGTTCTCAATTATTGTTAAGTTTTATGGCATGGTATAAGTTTGATTGTTATTAAAAAAAAAAAAATAATAATTACATTGTTGAAACCCTATTCACCCCCTCTAGGGTTGTCATATCGATCTAACATTATCCTTCCACCAATAGGTGCAAAAGGCAACTTTACTACGTGAAACTAGTTTCATGTCATTCATTCAACAATAAAGGTGTTAGCATGCATTTGGAAATGAACCCATATTTAAAAAATTTAGATAAAATAGAAAAGAATTGTTATCTCAAAGACAATGATACTATGTGAAACTAGCCTCAAGATGCTTCCTTAACTCACGGTAAACCAACGGTTCCTTCACCCAAGACCCATGGCCCAACTCCCAACATGGAAGGGATAATCTAGAGAATCATTCCAAGAACCCTAACAGATGGGTTACAAACTCAGATTATGAAGCTCGACAACAAACAATGTTGCCGGCAAAATTAGGAAGACTACATGAAATTACGAATATATCAATGTAGGATTTTTTAATTTACCGATTTTTAAAATGTTAAATTATGTGAAATTACTGGCAAAGAAGAATATGCTAGAGAGCTCTTCCTTTTTATTTAAGATTTTGATATTTAAGAAAAAAGAAAATGAATAAAAATAGAAAACATTTTATAGATTTAGGAGTAAGTGAAAATAAAAAGGGAGTCATAACCCAATTTCGGTGGGTTCTCCAAGCACGGATTGCAAGCTATTTACATTATATTCAAAAGAGAGTTTATAGGTTCATAGTACAAAATAAGAAAAGAGAAAATGAATAAAAATAGGAAACATTTTATACATTCAGGAGGAGTAAGTGAAAACAGAGAGTCATGACCCATTTTCGGTGGGTTCTCGAAGCACGGATTGCAAAGGTATTTACAAAATGAAAGGGCCCAACCAGATTTGAACTGGTGACCTCTTGATCTGCAGTCAAATGCTCTACCACTGAGCTATGGACCCATTTTGCATGATTTCAACTTTAGTGACCCCTTCTACAGAGTGTCAGTCCAAAAGTGTAAAAAGTGTCTATCCAAAATAAAAGGGTCCAACCAAGTTCAAACGAGTGACTGGTCAAATTCTCTACCATTGAGCCATGGATCCATTTTGTAGGAATTTAACCTTAGTGACCCCTTAGACATAGTGTCGGTCCAAAAAGTGTAACAAATTTCTATCCTAGATAGAAGGGCCCAACTAGGTTCGAATTGGTGACCTCTTGATCTGCAATCAAATGCTCTAACATTGAGCTATGGTCCCATTTTGTATGATCTCAACCTTAGTGACCCCTTCTACAGATTATCCGTCCAAAAGTGACCCTACAGAATCGGCTATGGACCAATTTTGTATAAATTGGTGGATTACCTATCGGGAATTAAACACAGGTCGTTAGATTCAAAGTCGAAAGTGCTAACCACTACACCATAGAACCACTTGTTAAACTTTATTTTGGCAGCGATTTTGATAAGCGCCAACAACGCTGGATTTTGCAAGCTAGAGGTCGTAGTATGCTTACGGACTTTCACAAGGTGTTTTCAACTTCTTTTATAGGTAATTGAACTTTTGCGTCCATGCAAATGATTGGTTGGATTAGTATCAGTTTGAGAAGACAAAGGAGAAAAGAGAGACTTTGTTAGAAACTCTCCCATAGGTAATCTCCCAAGGTATTTTCAACTTCTTTTATAGGTAGAATTTTAAAATCAAACCACAACAAAATTTACTTGTATCTAGCAAAATTATTTTTTGTGTTGAAACAAGATTATTCCCTTCTTTTTTTAAAACTAAATTTGACTCTCGAATAGATTTTAATAGTTTTATTAATTAAATTTTCTTTAAAATTTTTGTACACAGAGTACAATGGAAATGTTATTATTATTATTTAAGACCCTGCGTTATATCGCCAGATCGTGATTTTTCATATATAAATGTAACTAAGGTATCTCCTTCGTAAAGGATTTCTCCATAATGTCGATGAACAGTTGCTCCTGAAGTGGCCAAATAAGGCTTAGCTGATCTTATTACTACAGAATCAACTTGAACAATTATAATTTGACCCGATTTTAGGTGTGGTCCGTTTTTGGCTATACATACATTTTCAAAAAAAAACTGTCCAAGGCTAATTCTTGTAGGTGTTTCTTCACAATAATTATGGTGATAATTATGATACAGAAAATGCCAATTCAAATTAAATGTATTGAAAACGATGTTACTGCATGGATCGGAATTCAAAATACCCCCGTTTTCATCCATTAAATAATATTTAAGTACTTGAAAAGTCTGTTTTAAATTGTCAAGTNTACCAAAGGGCGTTATTCATGTTCAAGCAAGTTTCAACAATACAATTGTGACTGTTACAGATGTACGGGGTCGGGTAATTTCTTGGTCCTCCGCTGGTACTTGTGGATTCAAAGGTCCAAGAAGAGGGACACCATTTGCTGCTCAAACCGCAGCAGGAAATGCTATTCGGGCAGTAGCAGATCAAGGTACCCTATAGAGTACGAAGCTTTTTTCATGACCCCTATCCTCTCCCTTTACTTACTGTCTCGCTCTTTCACCTCCTTCATTTGTCTGTGCTCCATCTCTACCAATAATGAACCTTTACTTACTGTCTCGCTCTTTCACCTCCTTCATTTGTCTGTGCTCCATCTCTACCAATAATGAAAAAAAGTCTCCTAGAAAAATGATACCCTATAGAGTACGAAGCTTTTTTCATGACCCCTATTAGACCCCAAAACTCATGGATTCGGTCTTATACATATGCGAGGAAGGTAATAAAAAAAGGAAAGAAGATGATGAAACAATTCATTGCATTGATCAAATCCAATATCAATAAACCATTTTACCTATACTCATTAGATAAATCCAATTTTTCGTTCCTGAATGAACGACTATCGAAAGAATTGAACGAGGAGCCGTATGAGGTGAAAATCTCATGTACGGTTCTGTCGAGTGGCAGTAAGGGTGACTTTCAAGTCTGTAAGATAAACATAATAGAACTATGTTTTTTATTGTCTTGTAGACGACATGGGGGTGAAAAAAGGAAAGAGAGGGATGGGGTTTCGAAGGAAGAAAGAAGACAAGACGAAGACAGAGAGAGTGAAGGAGAAGAGGATCCTTACTTAATCTTGACTCTTTACTGCTGTAGAGGAAGTAAAGGAAATTCATTCAATCCTCTTTCACTGTAAACTCGGTCTCGATAGAGATGAAAGAAGATAGACAAGAAAGAAAATAGGACCT